>NW_013563165.1:0-102280 GCF_000968595.1 Rasamsonia emersonii CBS 393.64
CTAAAAACATTTCGCAATCAGTTAAAAAATGGTTAAAGAATCCCTATATTTTTGCTGCTATTAGGTGCCTACCAGGGGCTTCACTAGGGGGGGCTTCACTAGGGGGGGGGCTGGGGGGTCTTAAGGGGTGGTAGTATAGAGAAATCTAGTAATTTATGGTAAATGAAATTCAAATTCTATGTTTTGTAATTTATAAGGCCAGGTAATAGACACGGGCCATCCAGCAGAATCTGATCACATGACTTTTGCCAAGAATGGTCGGGAAACTAAACTAGTTGGTCGGGTTAACTGAATCCACTCCTTGTGGCTGTGCAAGCTACGCACGTTAACTTCCAGTGAAGAATCACGTGAAGTTGATTAGTCATCAGTCATCGTGTCAGAAGGGCCGAGCCCTAGCTCAATGCCGCCTTGGGAAGTCCCCTGTAAGGCTGTACAGGTGGAAGCCATGCTGTTGTCTTGAGCCATCTCATAAATCCTCTAGGACCCCTGATCTTTATGAGTCTATACTCTTCGTTCATTTCTGGGACAGGTGTTACCCATGGCCATATACGTATCTTCTCTCAGATCTTGCTACGAATTTCCAAGTAAGCAACAACTCCGGACAAGTTGACTGCTGGCGCACGCCATAATCACGGGCTGAACACTGGCTTCTTCGTCCTCCAATTCAGTAACAGCTTCGCCTAGCGATGTCGGACAAAGTCCGCCTTGTTGCCCGTCTCCCAAGGAAATGCTGGTTCGACCTCAATGTGGGCACCGATTATTTCCCCGCGGCTGTTATTAACACCGCCCGAGGACGAAAGTCTTCTTTCTTCTGACTATGATAATACTATCATTAGCAACAACGACAGTAGTAACAATAAGGAGAAACGACAAGACTGGGGGCAGAAACTAGCGCTGGTCGAAGGCATCAGCGCGCCCAGAGACCAGAACAGTCGGTTTCCTCGCAGATGTGCTGCGCCCGCTGTCCTCCAGTAATAGTGATCATTAAGTGGAAGTTTTCGAACTCCGTCTTCCTCATGTACTTGCTGCATTGCCTTGCGGACCCACCAGAGGACAAACAGCGTGTGTTCGCCAATCTGCTTATCTCGCCGACGAAGGTGTCAGACACAGCAGGCTGGGCAGGATCCTGATGCGGGTCTATAGCTGGGTCGGAAATTTGACAACTGTGCAGACGGGGAGCAAGAAATCCTCAGGGCCGTTTCTGCAGAATTCGGAGAGCCATATGGTTGGGTGTGTCATGGTCTTTGGAGCAAGAAAGCCGAAACAAAACCAGACTAGTAAGCCCCTCTTCCCCCTCATGTTGAAGAGGGGAAAGGTACATGCATGCATATGTCGCTAGTTTAGGTGGGAGAGGGGAAGGAACAGTCTGCACGCTTACCGTTTTAAGATCTGCATGCGCTCTAGGGCGGAAGCTGCGTCTTGCTTCGGCTTTAGACCTGCAGGTGGCAGCTTCCTTCCAAGGTTGCCGGCACAGCTCGTGGTCATGTTATCTGTCCCATTGGACCTGAGGCAGCGACGCAGGCCCCTCCCTTTCTAGTGCTGCCAGCCATTGGCTGGACAAGTCTTCACGATTTGCATCATCTGCTACACTATTTACTACCTAGGGATACTACTGTGATGATGTTATGTTGGTTGCATGCGTGAATATAGAATGAGTCTGGGTTTATCTTCTTTTCTTTTCGACGATAGATGCCATCTCAAGTAATAGAGAACAGCAATAACCGCATTCATATTGTGTATATTATCATCGTGCATATATGTATATGTCTTATGAATGATATTCCCATCATGATCAATCTCAATCTCTCCACCTACCTAGCAGGACGATGCAGTGCTGCATTCGGCCTTGCAAGATAAGCACTCACACCCCTGCTAGTCCGGAGTATGTTGTGAGCGCTTGGGAGAAAAATTCCCCGCTCAAGGCCCGTGCAGTCAACGGTCGACTGTACTCTTTCTGGTTAGATCCGTGTATTTTTGCATATTATTATTTTTTTGTTTATTTAGTACGCCCGAATTAAAATATTATTATTAATGTGACCAACAGTTATTTATTATTCTTGTGTTCTCGTCGGGCAGCATGGATATATCACGTGATCTGGGGAGAGACGCCGAGGAGGAACCGAGTGGCCAAAACAGCTCGCGAGACATGAGCTGGAAGCAATTCGTAACTAGTCTAGAGCTGGGTAGGAATATACTTCGCAGAAGCGACTTGGTGAGAAGCCAGAAATAGTTTGAATGAATAAGTCAATGAAGCTACGTAAGAGAATATCGTACTAGGGATGAGTTTGATGAGTTGACAAAATTAGAAGATGCGTTGTCATAGATACAGATCACGTGTCATTCCCGTTCCGATCCGCTTCCGAATGAGGCTTAGCAGAAGGCGGTGAACGGAACTGCAGCTGGTTGCCTCCGCCACTCGAGTCATCGTCACTCTCTCTGTATACTTGTCTCCCATGCCAGAGTGTAGATGGTGTTGACTGCAGCTTGAATCGCCATAATGTTCCTCTTATGATGTTCGTTTCCTCGCTGTATCGCTCAATATCTCCATCGTCGTTACATGCATGCGCTTCACCGCTTGTCTCCTTGTTTATCCCTCTTTAAGATCTTGAGTCACCGCCAATCGATCTCAGCCATCATTCTTAGTACGACAACAAATATATTTCCATGCCATCAGCCAAATCGTCTTCTAATTGGGACTTCACTGCGGTGATTGATCTCCTTCACTCTCCCACGAATCCGACCGTTGACCCGTACCGTCCTCGGCATCGTGAGCTTCCGCCTGATTCGGATCGAGGCCAGTCGGAGTCCAACAGCCGGACTTCGGTGTCCTCTACCCAGCCAAAGGATATCCCACATCAGGATGCAGGTCATCGGAGGCTTGGGGACTTTGGATCCCTCTGGGACCTTATCAATCAGCCACCTCAGCTGGCCTTTGATAATGGTCACATACCTGTGGAAGCAGTAGACTGCGACACGAGCCCCCGCAAACCGTCGTCCTCCGACCTCTATACGTCGCAGACTCCTCCACAGACTCCTCCACAGAAAGTATCCATTTTGAAACGCCATGATAGCCGCACAAACACAAAGACAGAGACGTCAGACCTGTCTGACTTGTCTGACCATGATGCCATTCCCGAAGCCGTCTCAGACTCGTCTACAGGAGTAGACTCCGTTGAGGATGTCAGCATATTCGACTCTCCCGTTCCACGACCGTCCAGTCTATCATTTATTCCTCCCCAAGTTGGCTCACCATCTGGGAAATCAGACCCTGTTCTGACACCTCCTTCTTCCTGCGATGAGCTGGATGGGAGCCCTAACAGGACTTCCCCGAGGCACCATGGTAAAGCCGAATCTGCTGTCGTGCCATCCACCAAATACAAGTCGTCAGCCGAGAGGAAAGCTGGTCTGATGATCAAATTATTAAAGCAATTTCCTGAGTTCGCGGTGCATATCTCGTCCAGCAAGAAGAAGCATCCGGATCCTTCTTTACAGGTCCATGTTTTTGTTGATTCTTCTAATGTGAGTTTTTTCCTGGGGCGCACGCCCTCAAGCCTCCACTGTTGCTAATCGTTATTTTGCAGATTATGATCGGATTTCATGATTGTTACAAAATATCCCAAAACATCCCGGTCTCGACCCGCATCCGTCGGCTCCCATTGTCGTTTCATAACTTTTCACTTATTTTGGAGCGCGGCCGACCTGCGGCTAAGAGGGTCCTTGTGGGCTCCGATCGTTTTCCAGCGATAAACGAAGCCGAGAAGATTGGCTACGAAACGAATATTCTGGATCGCGTTCACAAAGCGAAACAGTGGACGCCCCGTCAACTGAAGTTCCGAAACGCCTTCTCTAATGGGGTACATAGCGGCTCTGAGATGGGCTCTTCCCCTGAGGAGCGGTGGGTGGAACAGGGTGTGGACGAAATTCTGCACCTGAAGATGTTGGAAAGCCTGGTGGATGCTGAAAAGCCAGCCACCATGGTGCTTGCCACCGGGGATGCGGCGGAAGCCGAGTACTCTGGTGGATTTTTGAAGATGGTCGAACGCGCGCTGCGCAAGGGATGGACGGTCGAGCTTGTCAGCTTTTCTACGAACACCAGCTATGCTTACAAGCGGAAGGAGTTCCGTGCGAAGTGGGGATCTCGATTCAAGATGATCAATTTGGAGGATTATGTCGAAGAGCTTCTGGACGTGTAGCGTTGCGCTGGCCACGTCAATCGCCTGGTGACTGGCGACTGAACACGAATTTGAGAGATATATAGATTACATATTGCTGTAGCTGAAATGCCAGTTACCTTTCACACAGCTAAAGACAATGCACAATTGTCAATATTTCTTCTCTTCGTCTTCTTTTTTTATTTTTCAAACGTTATCCATTTATTTCCCCCATCAATCGGTCCAGTAGCAATAAAATCGTGTATACGTAGGAATGTACTCCGTAGGCAGACTGTGTACTGGAAGGTCACCTGTATAGCCCCTCGGCCGACCAATACAAATTCGCGGAACGTGCTTCCCACGCCGACGAACTCCAGACGTCATCTGATTTGATTGTTCCCAACAACACCGGACTATTACCCCAGTCTGCAGGCAGTGAACAATAACAATAAAAGAAAAAAGCAAACAATCTCACTTTTCCTGCCTAGGTATATTACATTGCATACCTGATAGGCTGGTTGATTGGCTGATTCGATTTGTTCGTTTCCCAACCCCGCGACTTGGCAGCTTTCTGCCTGGTGTGCTGGTGTGAAGCGAGCGCATTATTCACTCTGATTGCTGCGGTGTCTTGGGCTCCGATCGATGTCTACCTAGGTGGTAGACTAGATACACGGCAAGAAAAAAAAAAGTCGAATTTACACAAAGATAAATACCTCGAGTGAGTGAGTGAGTGGTGGAAGGCGGGGGGCAATCAATCATCAAGATTGATACTGTCCACTGTTGATTGACATCAAGACGCATTTTCTATTGAATCATTCTCCCACCATGGCAGGCATTTCAGAAAAGTTATTTTTTGGCGGCGCCATTGCGGGCGCTTGCCCCGACGATTGGATCGATGCCAGGTACGTATACACACATACAAATAGACAATCGAGATTCCTGGGCCGATAGAGGTTATATTATATGTTGCCTTTTCTTTTTTTTTTTGTCTTTTATGACATTCTAGGCGCTATGCGCAGTACTCGTGTTTATCTGGTTGGACTTGGAATTTCCCGTCAGATTGATATGACTTTTTTTTGTGCTTGTTGTATACTCCACTTTGTGCGTTTCTGTTGTATGATCGTTTATTCGATGAGTAAATTAGGAGCATATTGATTTGATTTCATCTGATACATCTAATCTATGTCTTATTGAATGTTTTTTTTTGTCTTCTATTCTCTAATCTAACGTTTATCAACAGCAACATTCGCGAGGTCCCCGACCACCAAGAAATCTACCTCTCGCGAACAACTCTTTCCAACCTCATCGTCGAGATCAACGAACGCGTCTCACGCGAACAAGTCCTCAGCATGCTGACCGAACAGTCTGTTCCTCCCCTGGGCGCTCATGCCAATGCGCAAACCGAGGACATCGCTGCCGCGCTCTACCATCTGCGCGATATCTGCGACGAAGGCGACATGATGCAGGTGATCAACACCCCGCAGCCCGTCTTGCTGCAGCGGTTCAATCCGCCTGTGCCTGCTTACGCTGGACTGGTCTCATTCACCTCGCCCAAACGGCAAAGAGGAGGAGCAGCACCAAACACTGGTGGTGCCCCGACCTCCATCGACGGCGACACGGCGAGCTCCAGCGCAGCGGGGCCGCAGCTCTCCACGTACAGCTGCCACTTCTTGCTCGTGCGGCTGGAGGCGCAGAATACCGACTTGCTGGTCTTTGTCAACGTGCCGCACGAGGAGTTCGATCTGCAGGGCGACCCAGCCGCGCTGTCCAGGGAGGAGGAGCTGGCGAGCAACCTGCTAGGCAAGTTTGTCGAGACGTTGGAGGTCCGAAACTGGGGTCTGTTTGCTTGTTAGATTGAGGAGGCGACAAGGAATGGAAATGGAAGATTAACAAGAAAAGAAGGAAAAGAAGACATATATGATAAGATGAGAAAGGAGATTTTTTAAAAAAAAATAAATAAATAAAATAAAAGATAAATGTCATGATATATAAGGAAATATAAGAGCAGACAGTCATCAATAATGGTAATGATATAATAATAAATGAGAACAAGAAGCAGGACGTAAGAGAGCAAGACAAATGTTGGGCCCAGAAGGAGAATACTTGATGAACAATAAAAATAAATTTTGTATGTCCTGTACATACATTAAGATTTAGTCAAGCTAAATAGTGAAGGAAATGCATTCAGTGAATGCTTGTGCAGTCGTTAAGTTGTCATCTGTCAAGTCAAGTGAATAATAAATGAACTAATGGAGTGTCTTATCGACAAATAAACAAACGAATGAACAGAGCAGCGGGTATCCCATCTTCACATTAGGTTAAATCAAATATTTATAAATTACCTAAACAGGTATGTCCAAAGAGAATCGAATCGGAACCAGAATCAGAAACAAACCAAAAACGAGCAGGGTTCATATCTCGTTTCATCTCATTCCATCTCATCTCAGTCATCATACAGTAGATGCAAATCCCGGATGTGTTATAGATAGATGAGACGTCATTGTATGGTACAGGTTCAACAAAAGTAAAGAGATCAATCAATCATCATATCATGTGCTTCACCCAAATCAACCATTCAAGCTAACCCTTCCAACGCCCCGAGTCACGTCGTCGAGTTTCTGGCTGACTGAGCTGGAGTTAGTACTGTTGCTGTTGTTCTTTCTAGGCGACACGTTGCGCGGCTTCGGCTTGATCTGCTGCAGCATGCCCTTGCACCGACCACACCTCGACTTGGTCGGGTCGATGCTCTTCGAATGCCGTCCATACTCCTGCCCGCAGTCCACGCAGAGCCACACGTACTTGTAGTCGATCTTGTACGAATGCTTCGTCGTGACCTCGACCCGCCCGCCGTATACGGGGTGGTCCCTCAACGCCTCGGTGCATTTGCGTCCCCATTCCTTGAAACTCGCCCCGTGCGGGTTGTTGCGCACGTTCGAGATCATGAAGTTCGCCAGGTGGCAGTACTCGTGCGCCAGCGTGTTGAGCAGCCGGTCCTCCGAGTCGATGATCCTCTCCGCCAGCTCGATCGAGGCGTGGTGGAGCGGCGGCTTCTTCTCTTCGTCGCTGCGATGCGCCGGTTTCTCCCGTCGCCAGTTGGCCCGTCCTGCTGTCGTCTGCAGCGTTTTGCTCCAGATGATTTTGATGCCGCCCGTTTCTGCCGCCAGCTTCTGCACCTGACCCCCGGAGACGTTGTCGTCCAGGAACTTTAGGAATTCCTCCGCGAGGCCGGCTTTCTTGTTGTCAAATGATTTCTTTCGCGCGAGGATGGCCTTTTTCTTCTCTGCCTCAGCCTTCTTCAGCGCCGTCTTGCTCGGACTCTTGGGCACTTTGGCGTCTGTTGGAGGAGGAGGAGAAGACGAAGCCGATAAGTCCTCTTCCTCCACAACGTCCTCTCCCAGCGCACTGAGAAGACGTTGAAGCCCACGACCCGGTGTCCTCTCCTTCCTCGGTGAGAACTGGTCGTTCCAGTCGTTGGTCACTTCCTGGCTCCAGAAGGCGTCGGAGCTCTCGCGGTGGGGAGATGGCGGTATCCGATATTTCGTCTTTGCTGGCGACGGAATGTGTGCTTTCGACGGACTGGATGGCGGCGTTGCCATCTTCTTCTGCTGGTTCTTTTTCATTGGTGAATCTGACTGCGAGGAGCTGCACAGACGTCAGAATTCAAGTATTACTGTTAAGTGCGAGGAACTCACCGTGAGACTTGAGTAGAATGTTTCTGGATGTCGTCATTTTCATCAGAATGCTTCGTTTTCTCATCATTGCGGTCATTAGGAAATAGCCGTGTGAATTTTGAACCGATCAGGGGAGGAGATTCAGATTTAGGAGGAGGTGAAAGCTCCTGGCAGTGCTGAAAGGGATCAACCGCATCCTCCCAGTGACTGCTGTGCTCCACCTTACGAGACGGCCTCCGCCCCCGTATCAGCCTCCTCCTCCTTGGCTTCGGGGACGGGGACCCAATCTCCAAGTCACTGTCATCGGGCAGTCCATCGAGCGATTCGTGGTAGCTGATATCTTCGTTGTCACTGACGATAAAGCCATCAAGGGAGTCGAAATCATCATCGTCCTCGGGCTCTTGTTCGGTTTCAGTTTCTGATTCCTCCTGCGGTTGTTCCCTATACCGCGTGAACTTCTGGTCATTGGCATTCCTCCTTGTCTTTAATTCGCGCGTAGCAAGTTTCGGGCTCTCGAATTCCTGTGCCTCCGTATCTTCATCTGATTCTGCTCCCAGTTCCTCGCCCTCGTCTGAATGCTCTTCTTCCTCTTCCTCAGAAGCCTCCTCTGCTTCGTCCTCCACAAGGCGGTTCTCCTTGTCGTCTTCGTCCTCTGATTCTTCGCTCCGAGATTGCTTTTGCTTTGAGGCTCGGGAGAGTGAGATGATCGAGTTCGAATGTGCGTGTCTCAGAGGAAGCTTTGTCTTCGCGGTCTGGGGGCGACTGGTAGACAGATCTTCGTAGACATTGCTGTCCTCGGGCGCGGATTCTTCATCTTCAAAAATATCGAAAGCTGGAGAGCCCTTTGCTTTCTTGCTTGTCGATCCAATCGTCTTTGTAGACCCAGTCCTCACACCAGCTGTTGTTGACTTCTTTGGGCTTGTAAACCGTGCATTAATTTCCTTCTCTTCCTCGGCGAGAACCTCTTGCGTCCCGCTTCTCGTCGTCTTCTTTGAAGGCGAACTGGCTTGTTTCAAGGGAGCTTGCCGTGCGTTGAGAACGGCGGGATTTGCGAGATTCAGTCTCGCCATTTTGCGGGTGAGATGTTTGTATTCTGTATCCTCCGCTGCCCTGATTCCGGGTTCGAAGTTTAAAAAAAAATCACGGGCGCGGAAGCTGGCCCTGGATATCTTCGCTGCAGAGATTGAGTAGCTAATTTACTCCGTAATATTTGGGAATCTTTTCTGCATCCTTGTTATCTCCAGCCAGTTGGGGTGGAGCAGCTCTGTATATCCGTCTTGTTGGCATAGCAACGAAAAACCACCTGACGATGCATCACGCCAAGTCTACCCAGCCATGACAAAATAAAAAGAATAAAAGAAGAAGAAGAAGAAGAAGAAGAAGAAGAAGAAAAGGAATTAAGGCTACAGCAGAGTAGCAGTTAAGTATTTGCTTCTCGATTATCAATGATAGCAGTACATTTTGGTTGTGGTCAATCGTACTCCGTACAAATGCCATTTCCGTGTTTGGACGGGAGCATCGCTGCTTTAGTCATGACTCATGTGATAGAGCAGAAGGGAGAAGATAGAAGCAAATATGAGCCAACAAACAGTGCTCATGGGTATGACACAGGGAACCAGCTTTAAAATGGGTATTTACATAACTTGAATCGCAAAATGGAGAGGTTTCAACGTGAACATCTCCATTTGCAGTGAACCTGTTATAGAACAACAGGTTAGTTCTGCAAGATCTATGAATTATATGTATCATTTCTTTTATATCCTCAAGTAATTCTAACTTGGTTAGAATATATTAATAAGATAAATCTACTTGATCATTACTATCTCACCAGCAATACATAACAATCATCACAGAGCTGGACCACCGGCTGAAGATTAGCAAGAGCTATTTCTGCGTCAGAGATACTTAGCCGGTAAAAATCTCATTTGCTAACCCTACTTACTCAATATTCAATCAGTTGAGAGCGACGGAAATATCTACCACAGCCATAACATGTCATCTTTATTCTCACAGCCCACCGTGATTTTCGTTCTCCCTCCGGGTTGTCTCCATCATAATATCCCGCATCGTTGCCAGTCGGTCACCTTTCATTTGGGCAATCTCCTCCGACTCTGCCTTCTGCAACCTCTTCATATACTGCGTAAAAGTGTTGCCTAGTTGGATCACTGTATTGAAGTGCTTCGCACTCAATTTCTCCCCCTTGTCCGCAGCTAATGCGAGAGCACTCCGCACGCAATTTCGGATCTGCCGTCCGTTGATCGGTTCCTTGGCCCATGACGCCACAACCTCGCGGCCCAGTTCGCGACACTCGTCGTGTGTCAAAAGGGGAGGGGAGCCATCGGGACGCTTGCGACCCAGGTCTTTGATGAAGATCCCCCAGACGTCTTTACGGCGAGTCCAGTCGAACTCTGGAATTCCTAACGTAATGTGGATGCGGGACTGGAAGGCTTGATCTAAGGCCCCCACGCGGTTGCTGGTAAGGAACATAATGCCGTTGAAGTATTCCAAAGTTCGGAGAAAGACTGGACAGGAAAGTTATCTGAATTAGAAGTATGTTCCACGGGATCTTGGAGGATATCAAGGGTATTTATGAGTCATTGAAACGGAAGTTAACTCACTGGATACTAAGGCGTTGCGACTCAGATTCTCATAGTCACGATCTTGGAGAAAGACATCGGCCTCATCGAGTAACAAGATTGCGTTCCATCTGACCGCATAGTCAAAGATGGTAGATAGCTTCAATTCTAATTCGTGAGGATTCGTTCCAAGGTCGCCGGCTGTCACCATGTATAGTGGCTTTTGGAAGAGCTCCGCCACGCATTCTAGATATGACCGGAATTTGTATCAGTGATGTGCACAGGTCAAGGAAGTCTGGTATCTGCTCGGTACTATACCTGCGGTGAGTGTCTTTCCAACGCCAGGAGGTCCATGCAAAAGGATGACAAGTCCAGCACCCTTTCCCAAAACCAGGTCTTGAAACTTGAATGTCTTGCTAAGATATGACTTGACCATGGCCTGTACGACGTCCTTGTATTCTCGTTCTAGAACTAGCCGAGACCATGCATTTTCGCGGAACTGCACAGGTTCCAATTTGCTGACGCTATATTCATCTGTGTAGTTTCCATATCAGATCTTACATCAAGGTCCAGAATTTCTCCAGTTCCTTCTTCTTTTTTTCTTGGTTAAACACTTACGCCAAAGTTTGTCTCGCATGCAAAAAGCATGTACCTTTCTCGGACACAACATAAGGACCAATTCGTCTGGCTCGGACGCCGGATCGATGTTGTCGTACTCATTGAACCAAACCTTGGAGTAGTTCGACCCGGGGATGATTCCCAAATCGTTGATGGGAACTCTTGCCCCACGAAGGACACCCCCTGGTATGCCGTCAACGTGGGCAACATGGCTTATATTGTCGTCCTCGTACAGGGGAGATCCCATTGCCGCGTCGGTGTCCCGAGCCCGTAAACTTCGATACATCGCTTCGTCGACCATGACTCTGATGGCTTCGTCACTTTCCAACGCCGATTGAGGGTCATCTCTCAGTTGGCGATAACTCTGGCCCTGCATGTCCCAGAAAGCCCGGCCTCTTGTCTTCAGAGTAGCCTTGATCTTGTCAGCATCTTTCAGAAACCGTTCCGGTAGCCAGGGCAGATTGGAGATCTCCATCGTCCCAACAAAGGGTCCGAGAACGATTGAGTATCCTCGGCGGCGGAAGCGCTGTCCATCGTAGTCTATCGCCCAGCAATGCAATGTCACCATGTTCTTAACAGACACCACCTCCGACCTGGGACCCGGTATTTCAAAAACAACGGAGTCTACCATTAAGCAAATCGGCTCACCGTCATCCGCAATGCCAAAAACAGGCTTTCCTGGGCGATAAATCATCCAAAGGTCGGTATAATTTATGCTGCTAGGTGGTTGTGATGAGTCAAAACTGTCTAGAGTGTTCCCGATAAATGAGAATTCGTTGTCAAGGAGTTGAAGAATCTGGGTGGCGCAAGCCATGTTCTCTCTTACGTCGACACTCATCTCAGGTGTAGTTGGATCAACGCTCTCGACGTATCCACGGAGGCCATCACGGCGATAGAACAGATCGACGAAAGGCTCCACAAATCGAATATCCGTGGACATTGAATCCTGGCTTTGTGAATGGACGGTAAATTTCTCAACCTGACGCAAGAGTTGTATGAAGGACCAGGAGTTAATGTCCAGATATCTTCTACACATTTCACCGTTCTCATCCAGTTCGCGATACACGATCAGGTGAGGAACTTCCTTGAAAACTTTGGTGGGCACGTTGTGACCGGGCCGGTCAGGGTGCGTTTCAGTGCTGAGCCCGCCTTTCCGATCTCTGTAACAGACAACGACTCTTCTCTTCACAATTATATCCTGCAACTCATCTTTGTCATCTTCGCTGCCTGACAAGCTGGTTGGACTCCTGGCGCGCTTGAGTGTGATTCCTTCTGAGCGAATGAACGGGGACCAGCTGATAGAGCGTGTCTGGAAAGGGAACGCCATCCTCTGGGCAATGAACTGCAAGTCAAGTGGTTTGCATAGGAAGGAAAAATGGATCTTGGAGTTTGAAACAACCAATCTTTACAAGTCACAATCCTGCCATGGCAGATATGACGGGGAGACACACACAGCTATACGGGAGAAAGGCTCGGCTTCTCAGCCTCGTCCCATTTCAGCCTCATGCCAACCAAGTGTGGTGGAGGTGGACAGCCTGGCTACCTGATAATGTAACTGTGACATGGTTCAAGGCATACTCGCCATTCAAATAATCCCATCAAGCGAGGCGTCAATTGACTTGCATATTTCATGGAATTATTAGACGAATCTGACAATGGAATCCTTGCATCTCGAAATCGTTTAACTTGATCGGGCCTGGCGTAGCCTTGTTTTCTTACGGAGTACAGCCTTGGAACTGCCTAGCCTTGCCAGGGCTTGTGATCTTCCTGTTGGCTGCTCAGTCATCACTAGGGAGGGGATATTAATGATGTAACCTTGGAATGATAGTAGCCTCTACAGAGGTCGCCAGAACGTAAGACGCGGTTGATATTTGTTCTTTCTTTGCTCTGCATTTGGAGAAAACATATCGAAGATAATAGTCGCATCGAGATATGGAAGGCCACGATCCAGATAGCGTCACGAGTCTAACCAATCAACCGATTCAAATAGGGCCTGGGATTCCGAGACCAGTGCCAAAACTCTCAGTCAAGGACGCCGGAATCCGTAAGCTTCTTACAAAATCCAAACCAGTACATCCCTCGAAACTGGCCGCAGATGATTTATTGCAGTCATTGAGGAATATTTCCGAGGAGACAAGGACTTCAGCAAGCGCGGATCAGACCCTTGCGCAGCCGTCAGAAACTCCTCAGTCGATCTGGGCTCTGAGAATCTCCAATCAACAATGTGTCCGAGAGCGATTTGGGGAGCTTCAAAAAGCGATAGATGAATATAACACTGAGGCTCCCAAGCAGAAATGGGAATTGATCCAGAAAAGGGGGGTCGATTTTGAAGAGGTCCGTAAGGTAGCAGAAAAGCTCCAAAATGAGAACTCTCCGGGCACGGGGGCAGTTGGTCTCAAGCGCAAGGCAAAAGCAGCTCTGCAACAGTTTTGCAAAACAACGCTTTATTACTCCGCCGTTCTGGATGTCTTGATCCAGCAGCACCCAGACTGGGCGAGTATTGCGTGGGGCACAATGAAGCTGTTGGTAATGATTCCCGTGGAGTATCAAAAGATCCAGGAGGGCATCACGGTTCATCTCAGCAAGTTCGGGGAGAGGTTCCAGCTGGTCCAACTGCTCCTTCGATTTTTTCCTCACGACAAGATGGTGGACGCTGCGGCCGCCATGTACGCGGGGTTCGCTGAATTTCTGGAGATCTCCATTCGTTGGTTCCGTAGTAACAGGATAGGTGAGGTCTCGTCCACAACTGAGGTTGGACGATTCTCTGACGTCTGATATCTTAGTGAGAAGCGTTAAGGCAACTCTCTTCCCGTTCGATACACGCCTTGGACCAATCCTGAAGAGTGTCGACGAAAGCTACAGAAAGCTAATGGAACAGGCTGAAATCCAGAGATTGATATGGGGGTTTCAGAGGGAACTGCAAACCGAAAAGGACATGTCTTTTTTCAAGGACTTCGCTGTCCACACTGACTCCAGAACCGGGCGAATCATCGAGATTCTCGAGGGTAATCAAGCTTGAGAAGGTCCCCAGCATGGAAAAGTATATGACTCGGCTAACCTTGATATAGAGCTTGTGAGTCAAAACCGGCTCCAAAGGGAACGAGAAATCAGGGCTATAGAAGGTTAGCTCTCATGAACTTATCCACATTTCCAAATAACGTGCCAACAAACCCTTTCAGGTGCTAGAAATGTCGACCGTGAGCTTTTCCGGCTTCCCGCTCTAGACGTCTGCCAACAGTTCTTCTCTGAGCTACTTCCCATCGAGGAGGACTTTAAAGATGCGCAAAAACGGATGCAAGTTTTGCCTCTGACGCAGTGCAACGAAGGGATCAATGTCGTGCACCGCGCAGATTTCCGAGAGTGGATTGAAAAAGAAGCATCCGGTCTCCTGTGGATCGATGGTTACGAAGTACCGGGTCAGCCAAGTTGGACCACCGAGTTTGCGTTGAATATCGTTCGCGCGGCGTTGGAGGCGGGGTACGGAGTGCTGTACAATTTCTGTACGCTGTATGCGGACACTCCATCGATCTGTAATCCCCGTGCTCTGGTCCAGAGGCTTTCATTTCATCTGCTTCGGCGATTTCCTGAGGTCCTCACGAATGGAGACCCGGAACTTTTCAACGCGGAGATATTTGTGGCTGCTAAATCGGACATGGAGCTCTCGTGGAAAATCTTTCTGGAATGTCTCCGGGCAGTGCATTTGCCAGTGATATATCTCGTCGTGGAAGGCATTGATCGAACTCGAATTCCCGGTGTTGGTGAGGACTTTGAAAAATTACTCCAACGCTTCAAAGACCTCGAGGACTTCGGAAGGGCAGAGCAAAAGAAGATCAAGGTGATCTTGACATCCGTGAGACCTGACGGTGGCTCTGAACTGCTGTTCGATAGATCCCGCTCGAAGGCCAACAAAGTCGGTGACAACGACTTGATCATTCGCATTCCTCGCGTGGCTGTTAGGAGCCGAAAACAGCATGCTCTCCGGCCTAGCAAGAAAACAGCATCAGCCGCAAGATGTAGGGCCCCTATGCTGGACGGAGACAGCTGCACAGACAAAGTGCACGAACAGTACTATGACGCGGATGACTTCATCCCGTCCGATACTGAAAAGGAGCAAACAGCTGCGCAAGAGACAACGGATGTCGAATCAGATAGTGATTTCGACATCTTCAGCGACCCGGGGGATAGGGAGCGCTCGGCGCGTGCTCACTTCCAAAACAAGACGCGTCCATCTGTTCCCGCCGAGGAAAGCGCAACCCAGAAAAGCAAGCTGACGTTTGGCAATGACGCAGCCATGGATTCCGACAGTTCCTTCGACATTTTTGAATCCGATTCAAAGCCAGAAGGGAGAAAGCTAGCCCGATATCAATCATCTGAATTTGTGCCCTCCAGCGGAGAGGATTGAAGAAGTCGCTTAGCCTGTCTATCAAAATATAAAAGGTACTTCTTTTGTATTGTTTCTTTTTTCGTCTATTTCTACAGTCTACTTCTAGTAAGTAAAAGACCTAATTATATAGGAGGGAGGAGGGCTTTAAACCTGTCATCGGTCTGTGTGCTAAAAAAAATCGACACCTACCCCAAAGGGGTGTACTGTATGTACAGTGTGTATGTAGGTACCTAGGAGCCTAGGTATAGGTAAGGTACCTCTACGGAGTAGATACGGCGTACGCCACCTGACCAACCAGTTTAGTTTCCTGCCATATTAGTCAGAAAAAAGAAGTCATGTTACTAGGCTAGGGGGTCGTGCTGCCCGACCTGTACTCAGGATTCATCTAATCTTATGGTCGGGTTAGCTGATTTCACCCAGAAGCAATGTGATGATCTTTCGCTTAACCTCTCCCCTGAGACTGGAATCAGCTCTTTGTTTACAGTTTTACAGTGGTTGATCTCAGCAATGAGAAGTAAAAAAAAATGAACAACGACAGCGGTCGGATTCGAACCGACGCCTCCGAAGAGACTGGTTTTCATTCGAGACCAGCGCCTTAGACCACTCGGCCACACTGTCTTAGTACGTCTGTTCACATCGAGGATAGCGTATATGAAATTTCTCACAGAACAGAAAAAAGTCATCTGGTTTCTTAGTATAGGAAGCAAAAGGCAGAGAGAGAGAAAGGGTGAAAGAACTTCTGTACCAGGAGGTTCTAAGGTATAGATTATTAGCTTCGTGTAACGTGCTCATGTGACCTACTGAATCACGCACACCTTCACGCACGCCTTCACGCCTTAAACTACTAAGCCAAGGGGTTGGAGGAGTGGTGAAGTAGACAGTTTAAGGTGTGCTCATGTGACTTACTGAATCACACATGCCTTTGACTACTCAGTGTTGGAAGAGTGGTGAAGTAGATGATGTCAGCCAAGTTATTGATCTGCTGACAATGCAATCACATGATTTAACACCTAAGGCAGTAACAGAAAAGGAAAAAAAAACATAAATCCGGTGGATGCCAAGAATCGTGCTCTCACACAACACCATCTTTGTAACCCATATTTTTCACTAAGGAGAACTTTGTACGTGTTTATCTGTCCACACAGATGGATGAAGTGGTAAAAAAAGAATTGACGACACCTGCAAGATTCGAACTTGCGACCCCGTAGGGATGTGATAGTCGTACTAAGAGTATTCGAATCACACGCCTTAGACCACTCGGCCAAAGTGTCGCATTGAAGTGACGTGGATAAATCTTGCTCTTTTCAGCAGGGCCAAGATTTCTACGGAGGACAAATGCAACAGCCACAGTACTGCCTACCTAATTGCCAATAACTACTATCCACAGTAGGCCCATGGTACTATACATATACGTACTGTATCAATTTTATGCATTAGACTTCATCCATCTAAACTCGTAAAGAATTGATTCTTTGTTTATAATACCTAATGTGGAGTGACAACAATCCATCTAGTATACTACTACTGTGTGGTAACGTCTGACTTTCCACAACTCTGATTGTCCTATCACATACTTCACCTTGAGGCTTGAGGATGATTGAGTGCACATCACGAGGTAGAAGAATTTTCTTCGCGTTCTTACAGGAAATGAGAATAACTCGCAGACAGCTCTTCAGGACAAGGTCACGATAAACTGACTCAGCATTGCTGCCTCTTCGGTTCCAAGAGGGCAGCCTCAAAAGATTCTGGACTAAGTATGTATCGGCGGAAGTTGAATGTCCAAATAAGAGAATCGGACTTTGTGAAACCACTTTGAGGGGGTACAATGTTTAGACCCACGCCTGAGTATTTTGAACCCTCCATGTCAGGAGGGCCACCAAAGTATTTCTCTAATACTTCTGGCAGATGCGATTGAAAAGCCCTCGTCATCACCATTTCCAGAACATTACTGGTAACAACGAGAACAGATGTATCCATAGTCGGTGGATACACAATGGTCCATAGTCTGATGAAGTTTGCTTGTCGATGGCCGGACCCTTTGTGCACAATGTAATAATGGAGGGTATCATGGTCTCCGCTGTAAATTGTCCTCATATGATGTTTTATCCGCAGCAGAGGAGCTTCGGATTGGCCGACGTAGGCACGCCAATAATGTTGATTTCGATTATCCGTGATGTAGTCCAGATATCCAGAGTTTGGTGGCCAATGGTCCAGGTCTTGAAGTTGCTTGTGCTTGATCTTTGTTGAGTCTAAATTCACATGACATCAGCAGTAAGTTCCAATAGCCAGAAAACTTAGACATACATTTAGACCGTAATTATCTTGCCTTCTAGACCTTGGATCGCTGGATGTATGGTACCTAGTACCGTATATTTGTGAATTCTTCAAGTCCATTAAATCTGGCGCAGTAGTCCACATGAGCCTTCCACCAGATACCGTGTTATCTCGCTCGGTTTGGAAATCGGACTAAAGGTTGGACCTCATAGGATCCCTGCGCGTGTCAGCAAAGCCTGAACACTATGATGATATGACAGGCCTTACCTCATCATTTGATGGTCGATCTTTCGTCATCAGGGAGATACCACGACATCTTGCAAATGGGGGCAGAAAGTCCGGAAGGAGAGAAAGCCACTGGTATGAGAGACCTCAGCGCGAAAGGGAAACGTTGGAACAGAGGAAGATACATGGGCAAGCAGTCAGAATATATAGAGCATGCGAGTCCATGTGATAAGCGCTGACAACTCTGGGTACTAAATAGACGGCACATGTAAGATGGAAGAGGCATATATATGCTTTTCAAAACAAAGAGATCTGTGGGTACAGTGAGACACTTAATAATATTGACAAAGGTCCCATTGAAAAAAAAAAGGAAATGATGACAAATATCTGATGTCCTCGAGACGGTTTTATGGTAAACAAATCAATGTTTCTGGTTTCCCTATTCTCATTGTTCAATCATGCGCCATTTGCCGATTACCTATTCTGTTTCCAGTCTTAATTACTCTGCCTAGCACTTCTGCAGATTATACTTCTAGAGCTATGTTAAGCAGCAGAGTCCAGATGAGACAAGAGCAAGCTGCTCACAGATCTTTGAATGATATTATTACCTACCTAGGTAGGTACCTGCATACTGATTATCTAAATTAACTATTTGGGTAGTATTGCATCACGTGATCGTTATAGGCTGCCTATTCTCCCAAAGCTCTAGCTTGCGCCTATATATGTAGATGATGGCCAGTCGACATGGAATTAATTCATTGCAATATGGTCCAGTCTTTCCTCCTGTCTTTTGTTTTTCCGTAAAATTACGAGATTGAGGTCTGGCCGGTATCGGAATTCGGAAGAAGTCAGGATGCTGGCCATGTCCGTGCGAAGCCGCCAAGAGGGCCGATGATCAGATAAGATGATCTGATTAGATGAGGACTACGCCAACGCCCCGGCCTAGTACTTATTAGCAGGATTGTTCCAAGAAAAAGCCCACCGGCCGGCCAAGGAGGATTACGAGGTCCACGACCCCCCTGGAAAGAAGTGGGCTGACACCGGATCTGTGGGATTATTACTCCGTCCACTATGTTCTTGTGGTGGGACAGTCGCCCTGGAGATCCATCATCATCGTCTCTCTCTCCCACCATGGCTTGCTTGCTCTGCGCGGAATAATTGCACTCACTTACAAGTACTGCTTATATCTCAGCCGGGCTGCCACCATCCTGATCTGATCCTATCCAGATTTCAGTGCTCAACAGGACAAGATGACACCCCCGGTGCCGCCCCATATCCTCGTCGTCGGAGCTGCATACAGTGGGCTCTATGCCGTCCTGAACCTGCTCAACATATGTGACGGCAAGCCGCACTTCCCGTCTGTGATGAACCTGAGTCCCATTCGCAAGCCTGACGTGCCGCCGCAGATCACGATCGTGGATGAGAGAGATGGCATCTGTAAGAATCTGCTTGCTTCCTCTTGTTGTCCGGCTGACAAATCCTGACCTGACCTGAACAAAACACCACAGTCCACACGATGGGAACGCCACTGGTGCATGTCGAGAACAAGGTGACCGAAAGCGCATGGATCCGGTACAGCGACATACCGGCCCTGAAGCGGGCGAACGTACACATCCTGCAAGGCCGCGTGGTCGAGATCGACCCGCTTCGGAAATGCGCCTTCTGGAGGAGCAGCGCGGCGTCCGAAAACGACCCCGACCGAGTCCTGCAGTATGACTACCTCATCGCTGCCACGGGACTGCAGCGAGACTGGCCCATTTTGCCCCGGTGCTTCACGAGACAGCAATATATCCTGGATGCCAAGGAGCATATTGCCAAGCTGAAAGCAACACGGAATCATCCGATCGTCGTAATTGGAGGGGGTAAGGAAATCACAAGAGCCGGAGAACAGTGTTGGAAAAGTGACTGACTGACCGTATGTCCCAACAGGAGCCGTGGGAACTGAATTTGCAGCCGAAATCAAACACCACTACCCCGACCACCGGGTCATACTGATCCACTCTCGAGCCAGCCTCCTGTCAAACGAGCCCCTGCCAGAGGAATTCAAGGAAAAAGCCCTGGCCACACTCAAGGCCGAAGGAGTCGAGGTCATGTTGGAGACTCGAGTGATGAACGAGACGACGCAGACAGCCCCGGACGGCGAATCCCAGGAAATCAGACTGAAGCTGTCGAACGGCGACGAGATCATTGCCGGACACACGATCTGGGCGACGTCTCGCCATTTGCCTCGAACGGAGTTCCTCCCGCCGGAATCGCTGAACGAAGAGGGATACGTCAAGGTTCTTCCATCGTAAGTCCTCTCTGTCACACTTGACAGAAAAATGACTGATTTTTTTTTCTTTTTTGTAAAACGCAGTCTGCAATTCGCTGCCACCATCCCCAACAATCACGTCCATTTCGCCGTAGGCGACATCGCAGCTTGGTCCGGGATCAAACGTGTCGGACGGGCACTGTCAATGGGCCAGTGCGCAGCCGTCAACATCCTCAAGCTCATCACGGCCGATGTTACACCAGTGGTCAAGCAGAGCAACAGCAGCAACAGCAGCAGCAGCAGCAGGGAGGGAGAAGCGGGAGACATCGACGGTCCCGAGCTGCAGGTCTACCCATACGTGCCACCCATGATCGCGCTCGCGTTGGGAAGCACGGCTGTAACGTATCACCCGGACATGGGTGTTTCTGGGGGAGAAGAGGCTTACAAGACGTCATTTGGGACGGACCTGGGGTTGTCGAGTAAGTTGCTTTCTGTACAGCATCTTCGATTCCACGTTCTCAGAACAGAGGATGAAATGAAATGCTAACGTGCGTCTGTGGGGCAGTCTGCTGGCGCATCCTCGGTCTTCCACTCCCTGTATCAGATAATGCTGCATGAAAGGGCCATCCATCCTAACTTCAACAATACTGTGACCTAAGAAGTCTTTTGTTAGTTGTTACAAAGCTGCAGCGAAACCTGCGTTATTATTATTACTCCTATTGTTTTTTAATTGCTCGTAGGGGAAAAAAAAAACAAGACTTGTGTTACAACTTACCTAAGTAGTTAGGTAACTAATTCAAGTTGCCCACTTAAAAAATTATATATTTCTGTTCGCGATTTGCGTCAAGTAGTCAACTACAACAGAACACTGACGAATATATATACAATAGGATAATTTGCTAGTACCTAGACTACTCTAGTAAAACACGTTGTGAATCAAGCGAAGCCAAAATAAAACAAAACAGATGATATGCAGGAAAAAGGACGCCATAATTGATTGGCGACAATGGCATTATACATATAAGAACGAAATTAAAATATCTGATATCGGTGAAAAGCAAAAAAGTCCTAAATACAAGCAACTAAATACAAGCAAATCCTTCTTTTTTTTTTATTTACAGAACAATCATACCAACACCGGCTATCACCGCAGTGATGATGTACGCGCCAAACTGCCACATGCCGACCTGCACGCTGCCGGGAACGGCCATGGGGCGAGCAGCCGCAGAAGAGGAGCTGGAGCTGCCCGTGCTGGCCGCGCCAGAACCGCCAGGGCTGGTAGGGCTGGACGTGACGGTGCCGGTGCCCTCGACGCCAGCCTCGTTCAGCAGGGTACCGCAGGTCCCGCTCGTGCTGCTGCTGGACTTCAGCTCCGCGGCGCCGTCGAAGTCGCAGGCCGAATCGCCGTTGCCCTTGGCCACCTGCTGCTCGTAGTACCGGTTGATGGCGAACGACACCCGGTCCCGCGCCTGGCACATGCTGTACGCGCCGTATTTGCCCGAGGTCGCGTTGCCGCTGATCCCGTCGCAGATGCCGTCGTACCCGCAGACGATGCCGAAGAGCTTGCCAATATCCTTGTCAGAGACGTTATCCTTGACGCCGCACTTCAGCGACTTCACCATGCACTCGCAGAGATCCGGGTTCGGGCTCGGCGGGAGCTTCTCGCTAGCTTGCCAGTTGCTGCCAATGGTCGGGCAGGCCTGCGCAGCAGTGTTGGTTGGGGTGTAGGCTGCACTGTTCACGCCAGTCGGGGTTGCCGAGGCAATCTGCTTGGAAAGGAAGTCATAGTCGGGCAGCTTGCTGACAGTGTTGCCGGAGACAGATACCAGACCTGTCTTGAAGTCAGATATGCGGAAATGATGGGGGAGACAAGAGGAGGACGTCAGTTTTCAAAGACATACCATAGTCGTTTTCCTCCTGGAAGTACATGTAGACAATACCACCGGACCAGACCTTGGACATCTGCTCACCAAAGAGGGCGGCCACCTCGGTGAATTTACGGGGCTGGACCTCGTTGCAGCCGTACTCAGCAAAGAAAACGGGGACTGAGTAGTCGGAGAATTCCTGCGTGCGGGCCTCATAACCGGACTTCTGGTAGTTGGAGTCACCGCACCACGAGTAGACGTTGTAGCCCCAGAAGTCGATGGATTCTTCCGACGGGCCACAGTTGAAATAGTTGGCCATGTTCACCCGAATCTCGGAGTCGTCGTTGGTGGCGTATCCAACGCCCATGGGGCGGTAGTTCTTCGCCTTGATGTACTTCTTCATGTCACGCACAGCGGCCTTGACAAAAGCGCTGGCGTCCGTGTTGGTGTGGTTGTTAGAGACCTCATTACCAGCAAAGAAACCGATCACATTAGGGTACTTGGCCAAGGCGTCGATGACGCTCGTGTAGCGGTTGTAGAGGTCGACGTTCCACTCAGGGCTATCGCGATTGATAGACTCCGCAGGCGAGGAGAGGTCCGAAATGACGTAGATGCCGGCATCCTGCAGCATCTGCATACACTCGTCGTGGTTCGCCTTTGGGTCAATGGCGTAGGTGCGGATGGTGTTGGTACGCAGCGCCTGCAGATACGGGATATCGCGCTTGCAGGTAGCGGGGTCAGCCAGAGGATCAACATATTTGTTGTTGTTATCCGTGCTCGAGCCGCCCGTATAAGACTCTGTATGTAGTTGTCAATTGCAGTTCGACTTAAGAGACGGGCTGGGCTGGGGGATACGTACGCTGATAGGCAACACCACGAATGAAGCTGAAATTCGGTTAGTTACACTCGAGCACTACGTGGATAGGAGTCCTACAATTCGGTGCCATTGGTCTTGTAGAAAAACTTGGAACCCTGCGCACGAAGACATCAGTGATGAGAAACCAGATCAGATGCGACACTAGACGTCCGCACCTTGATCACGATAGGGTCAACGTCGGCGAGAGCAGTGCCCGCGGAGAGGGCCACGCCCAGAAGGACGGAGGAAAACTTCATTGTCAATTACGACTTCCGTATATCAAATGAGAGTCCGAAACGAAGGTGATGCAGGCACCGCTGCTTGCTCGTCGCAGCCCGGGAGTTTCTACTCCCAATGCAATGCTTACGAAGGAGTGACAAAAAGGAATGAATGGCAAGAAGTAAATAATGGCCAATATAGGCAATGAGTGACTGGCGAAAGACCAATTGCAGGTTCAATAACGAGCGAATAACAAGAAACAAATTCAAACAGTACAGAGGATCAGTTGAAGAGACAATATTAATTGCAATTCTCCCGAGTAGGGGACTGTCCTTAAAGAGGAACAGGGGCCAGGGCAGGCTGCCCCCGCCAAGGACATGGGCGGGGAGGATGCAGGCCCCGTTCCAGTCGGGCTTCATGGTTTTTCGTATAGTTTGCAACGACAAGTCTTGGAAGAGCGTCCAGAGCGAGTGGGAGGACGTTGATCTGCTCAATTACCGCGGACTGTCTCCTGCCAAGGCTGGGCGGAACGCCTGCCAAGACGGCCATAATAAGCTGAAGGGAAGAAGAGGTCTGTTCCTTAGGCTCTAAAGCGGCCTCTTTGTCTTTTTTTTTGGTGGTTCATGTTATTAGTTCCTGCCCTCTGTGCTGTTCATAAGGCACAAGATCTGATGTAACTGTACGGGACGGTGTACAGATAATGTAGAGTACTCCGCACCTCGCTCTCAGTGATTTTGCAAGGTACAAGTACCCTCGCCCATTTCTGGAGAAGGCGACCAGAAAACTTTCTCAACCAGCAAGATTGGAGTCCGGACGATGATAGAATCAACTCCGTGATTCTCGAGTCGACCGTTATGATCAGCCATGCGAACTAAATGATTGATTATTCTTGCTGGCGGGGGAGTCGAACTGAGCGGAAAAACCATCGACCGACGTAAATCACGGGACGTAAATCACGGGACTCGGTAGGCCAGCTCTATACCAGATTCAACAAGAGAACTCATCACTGTCCGGAGTAGACTCGATTCCAGCATCACAGGGAGAAGCAGTCTCTTACAGCTCCAGCATCGTGGTTAGGTCAGCATCTTCTCAGCTGGTTCCAACAACATCCGACAATATTGTCAGCCAGGCCTTGCGTACGCACCGTACGCATTGTCGGCTCTCGATGAATATTCGCCGAAGTCCTGTTTATTCTTGATATACAGTGGGTTAAACTGCATTTGATATTCCTGTGGAAGCTTTTCGAAATCCCTGTTGAGATCATGGGCGGCATTACTGCTCTGGAAAGTCGCCTGTCCGTCAGTAGTACAGAGTAGGCAGGTTTGAGTGTTTGGCCCTGCCACCTCTTTTTCACAAATCAAGCAAAAAAAAAAGGGCTGCTTATGGTACGCTGTATTCTCTTTCTTTGGTTCTTTTCAGCTGCAGTTCTTCAGTAGTGAGGGACGCTACAGAGCAGAGTACGCAGTATACACCGGGGGTTGGGCTGGGGCCAGCGAGGTTTCAAAGTGGGATGCGGCTGGAGAAACCCCTGTTCCAGGACCAGGAAATTAATTTATGCGGATCACACCCGACCTGCCACACAGCACGCTTGCCACCTGTCCAGCGGGCTAGGAACTGCCATTTCACTGGCCATGGCATCGAAATTGAGTTCCTGACCTGCATGGTTCATATTTTTTACTCGCTACTCGCAGCCAAACAGACCCGTTCGAAATTCGGGATATACCCATGTGTTCCTTACAACTGGCAACGATGGTTCGGGCGGTCCAAAATCCATGGGACGTCCGACTTCGGTTGTATAGCTGTTGGACCAATAAGGACTTTGCTATCGCAGGGCAATATGGAGAGTAATCACACGGCGTCCTGCAAGCGCATGCAGGTGTTGAAAGTTGAAAGTTAATCTGGTTTATCGTTGATATTTTCAGAAACCTCTGGTTAATCATTGGTATTCTCTATCTACTTGGATCTGCAGACGGGCAAGGACACGCCACTGACGATATGATGATCAATCACAGCCACACGGCAGTACTCCGTAATTCAGGGAAGAACCGAAGAAGGTGCTGGAGATTTCATCGGCAAACGTCTCCAACTGCCGACAGAGTGCCCATTTACTACAGGACTCCTGCATTAGCGATTGGATAAGCTGGATCTGCAATCTCGTTGCTTGTTTCCATCCAGAATTGAAGTGTGACTTTGGGATTCGTGATTGTTGCGAACTTGCAATAGGAGACAGGACTACTACAATAAATAACGGCCAGGTACCCTACAGGCTACGGGAGATTGTCACCTTGTGCAGCCGACTCGCCGGGATCCTCGTTAGGGACCGTTTCACTGGATCGAATGGGTCGAGCCTGTTCTATGATTCTATCGAGATTCGGCAAAGGAGGCACCGTTGATGAGGGCCAGATAACCAGGTCTAGCCTCGGCCATGGAATTTTCTGAATCCGTTGTGGGGGCCTCGTCTCAAACGTTTTGAGATGGACTAACAAGGCCCCAAGATGTCCTTTCGAGGATGGTCTCATGAATTCGGTCGTTTTGAATAGGAGGCAGAGGAAGTAATAATAATAATAATCCCCCGGAATAGTAATGCTAATAAATAACCCTTACACGCCGATTTGATGCATACGCTCCGGTCGTTGCAAGGATGACTGCGAATGAGACTGCGTATAGTTATTCTGGGCTTCCGGATGCTAGCTCAGGGCACCTCGTCGAGGGAAGTACGGGGTACTCGAGTAGCAATATGACGGATGGATGACGTACATGTGTTAGTCTGTTAGAAGGTGATATCGCGTTCATTCCTCCTAACAAGTACGGAGTAACAACGATGCCTGATTGCTTGCCACTGACATGAAAACAGCCAGAGGGCAGTTTTCCATCATAATTCCATGGCCTTGCAGCCATGCATCTCCAGATCATTAGCCAGGCGTGAAAAAAATAGAAAACGGCCGACCGGGCAGAGGCCGGCGCCGGACGCCCGTGGATGTGTCTTATCGGCTAGCAGCCACCAGCGGTTAGCGGGCTCCATGCGATCCGCACGAGGCCCGCGGTGATTGGGCGGGGAGCAGCCGAGGGCCCCCCATTCCTGCCTCCGGTCGCATTGAAAACGCGTTACCGGGCCAGGCATCCCTGCATACTCCATCCCGGCTGGCCGCTGACGGCCAATGGGAGGGCGCAGTCCCGGTTCTCGATTCTCTGCAGACCACGACCCGCCACCGGGTGTGGGCCTGTCTCAGGGGCTGCCATCCAGCGGTCTGCCTGCGACACAGCCAGTGTCACCGCGTCCTCCCCCCTGCTCCACATGCCAGTTGCTCTCCTTGTCCGGCCGCCCTGGCGCGGTGCGTGGCAATAGCGCCCCTGCACATAGTGCGGCTGCCCGGCGCCAGCAACCGGCTACGGCGCACGCACCACCACGGCACATGCGCTTCTGTTTGCCCAAGCCTCGCGCGCCCCTACGTGGCTCGTCCTCAAGTGCCCAAAATAACCACGAGTCGACTGCCAGGCCAACAATTTCCCTCCTTCTCTTCCACCTTCACTGTCGATCGTCCCTCCACCATTCTTCTTCCCTTCTCTCTTTTCTTTCCCCCCCCCCCGACACTCGTTTGGTTCTGCATCGTTTTGCTCTTCGCTTTGCTGACGCCATCGACCGTCCCTCCTTCCTTCTCTCTCCCATTCGTTTGAAGAAGGCAGGATTGCTGGGACTGGTCTTCTCGCTGTTGGTCCCTCCCCGAACCCTGCCCCGACCGTTGCCGGTTCTGGGAACATTGGCTCAGCAACACCCGATTGATTCCTTCGTTCGTTCGACAACAACCATCCGCGCCAACTCGACTCCTCTGCGTCCTGAGGTTCCGAGCCTGCTGCCTGCGTGAAGACTGCCGATTCTCGACTGCTGCTGTCAATAGAGTCGCCTGGCTGTGCCGGAGCCTGCAGCTCGCCCGTTACCACTACCCTTCGGTGTTGTTGTCTTGTCGAACAGAAGCTGCCCTGCTTTCTCGACGCTCGTTTCATGCACTTCTTCTATGGCGATTTAATCCAGATTGACCAGTGACTTTCGACCTCGACATTGGTTTTTGTTCGTTGAAACCAGTTTCATGGGCGGATCCTAAAAGTGAGTTTTGCTACGGCGCTTTCCCCCTGGTGTTGTGGCCGAGTGCCCTTGCCATGACGGGATGGAGTGCAATTCTCTTGGGTGCCTTGGAAACACGGAGCTGACCAGATCGATTTCCCGATTGATAGAAGTTATACTCCCGTGCTGTAATAATTGGTCCTCACCACCATGTCGGGCTATAATAATAATCAGGGCCACTACGATGATGGCTACAACCATCAGGGCCACGGTGATGGCTATTACCACGATGATCAGTACTACGATCAACACGATTACTCCCAGCATGATGGGTATTATGACCAAGGGTAAGTGTTTTTTTTCTGCATGTGATCATGAGGCCCTTGGGCTGGACCTTAGCGCTGATGCTGGAAATAGCGGCTACTACAATGGAGAGCACAACAACGGAGGCTACTATGAAGGCGGCCACGGCTATCAGGACGACTACTATAATGATCAGTACTATGACCAAGGCCACGCTGGTCAGTATGGCGGTTCAGGAGGCCGAGGCCGCCGTCATGGGGATTCCGAGGACGACTCCGAGTCCTTCAGTGACTTCACCATGAGATCCGAGACTGCTCGTGCGGCGGACATGGATTACTATGGCCGTGGTGATGAGCGCTATAACAGCTACAACGAGAGTCAGATGGGTCGCGGTTACGGTTACAGACCCCCCTCCTCCCAGGTTTCTTATGGTGGGAACCGCTCGTCCGGTGCGTCGACTCCGGTCTATGGGATGGACTACTCCAATGCCCTTCCCGCCGGGCAGCGATCCCGAGAGCCGTATCCGGCCTGGGCTTCGGACGCCCAGATCCCCCTCTCCAAGGAGGAGATTGAGGATATCTTCCTGGATCTCGTCAACAAATTTGGCTTCCAGCGCGACAGCATGCGGAACATGTACGACCACCTGATGACGCAGTTGGATTCCCGCGCGTCTCGGATGACTCCCAATCAGGCTCTGCTCTCTCTGCATGCAGACTACATCGGCGGCGATAATGCCAACTACCGTCGTTGGTATTTCGCTGCCCACCTGGATCTGGACGATGCCGTTGGTTTTGCCAACATGAAGCTCGGAAAGGCCGATCGCAAGACGAGGAAGGCTCGCAAAGCCGCCAAGCAGGCCGCAGCCCAGAACCCGGAGAACGAACAGGCGACCCTGGAGGCTTTGGAAGGTGACAACAGTTTAGAGGCCGCCGAATACCGGTGGAAGACTCGAATGAACCGCATGTCCCAGCATGACCGCGTCCGCCAGCTCGCTCTGTATCTGCTCTTGTGGGGTGAAGCCAATCAGGTTCGCTTCATGCCTGAATGTCTCTGCTTCATCTTCAAGTGTGCCGATGATTACTTGAACTCTCCCGAGTGCCAGAACCGTGTCGAGCCGGTCGAGGAGTTGTCCTATCTCAACAACGTCATCACTCCGCTCTACCAGTACCTTCGCGACCAGGGATATGAAATCCTCGACGGCAAGTACGTGCGACGCGAGCGCGACCACAACCAAATCATCGGCTACGATGATGTCAATCAGCTCTTCTGGTATCCGGAGGGTATCGAGCGGATCGTGCTGCAGGACAAGACCCGACTCGTCGACATCCCACCCGCCGAGCGCTGGAACAAGCTCAAGGAGGTCAACTGGAAGAAGGTCTTCTTCAAGACGTACAAGGAGACTCGGTCCTGGTTCCATATGATTACCAACTTCAACCGCATCTGGGTCATCCACCTGGGTGCTTTCTGGTTCTTCACCGCATACAACTCGCCGACCCTCTATACCAAGAACTACGAGCAACAGCGGAACAATCAACCACCGGGTTCCTACAAATGGTCCGCCGTCGCCTTGGGTGGTACGGTCTGTTGTATCATCCAGATCCTGGCTACTCTGGCCGAGTGGGCGTATGTTCCGCGTCGATGGGCAGGCGCTCAGCATCTGACGAAACGGCTTCTCTTCCTCCTCCTGGTCTTCGCGATCAACGTTGGTCCCAGTGTCTACGTCTTCGGAATCTCCAAGGATGGCACGGATTCGATCGCTCTCATCCTCGGTATCGTCCAGTTCTTTGTTGCGCTGGCAACCTTTTTCTTCTTCTCCTTCATGCCTCTGGGTGCCTTGTTCGGTAGTTACTTGAAGAAGGGCGGTCGTCGATATGTTGCCAGCCAGACGTTCACGGCCAGCTTCCCTCGGCTTGAGGGCAACAGCATGTGGATGTCCTATGGTCTGTGGGTCTGCGTCTTTGCCGCCAAGCTGGTCGAATCCTACTTCTTCCTGACCCTCTCGTTCAAGGATCCCATCCGGATTCTGTCGCCGATGAAGATCAGTCGCTGCGCTGGTGACGCGATCATCGGTAATGTTCTGTGCCACTACCAGCCCCAGATTCTTCTCGGTCTCATGTTCTTCACCGACTTGACCCTCTTCTTCCTGGACAGTTATCTGTGGTACATTATTCTGAACACCGTCTTCTCCGTGGCTCGGTCGTTCTACCTGGGTGTCTCCATCTGGAGTCCGTGGCGGAACATCTTTTCTCGCTTGCCCAAGCGTATCTATTCCAAGGTCCTGGCAACCACCGACATGGAGATCAAGTACAAGCCAAAGGTCCTGATTTCTCAAGTGTGGAACGCCATCGTGATTTCCATGTACCGCGAGCATCTCTTGGCCATCGACCATGTTCAGAAACTTCTGTACCACCAGGTTCCCTCGGAGCAGGAGGGCAAGCGAACGTTGAGGGCTCCGACTTTCTTCGTCTCGCAGGAGGACCAGTCGTTCAAGACCGAGTTCTTCCCGCCCCAGAGCGAAGCCGAGCGTCGCATTTCTTTCTTCGCTCAGTCCCTGTCGACCCCGATTCCGGAGCCCGTGCCGGTTGACAACATGCCGACCTTCACGGTCCTGATCCCCCACTACAGCGAAAAGATCCTGTTGTCTCTGCGTGAGATCATCCGGGAAGATGAGCCGTACTCGCGTGTTACTCTCCTGGAATATCTCAAGCAGCTGCATCCGCACGAATGGGATTGTTTCGTGAAGGACACCAAGATCTTGGCCGACGAGACTTCGCAGTTTAATGGCGAGTACGAGAAGAGTGAAAAGGATGCTGCCAAGAGCAAGATTGATGATCTGCCCTTCTACTGCATTGGTTTCAAATCTGCGGCTCCTGAGTACACGCTTCGCACTCGGATCTGGGCTTCGCTTCGCTCTCAGACTCTGTACCGCACCATCTCTGGTTTCATGAACTACAGCCGGGCCATCAAACTCCTGTATCGTGTTGAGAACCCCGAAGTGGTGCAGATGTTTGGCGGTAATTCCGACAAGCTCGAACGGGAACTCGAACGAATGGCCCGCCGGAAGTTCAAGATTTGCGTGTCCATGCAGCGATATGCCAAGTTTAACAAGGAGGAGCGCGAGAACACCGAGTTTCTGCTTCGTGCCTACCCTGACCTGCAGATCGCTTATCTGGACGAGGAGCCCCCTCTGAACGAGGGCGAAGAGCCAAGACTGTACTCGGCCCTGATCGATGGACACTGCGAACTGTTGGAAAGCGGCATGCGCAAGCCCAAGTTCCGCATCCAGCTGTCTGGTAACCCGATTCTCGGTGACGGCAAATCGGACAATCAGAACCATGCCATCATTTTCTACCGTGGCGAGTATATTCAACTGGTCGATGCCAACCAGGACAACTACCTGGAAGAGTGTCTCAAGATCCGCAGCGTTTTGGCCGAGTTCGAGGAAATGACTACCGACAATGTGTCTCCTTACACCCCTGGTCTCCCGTCCAACAAGACGAACCCCGTTGCCATCCTTGGTGCCCGCGAATATATCTTCTCGGAGAACATTGGCATTCTCGGTGACGTGGCTGCTGGAAAGGAACAGACCTTCGGTACCCTGTTCGCACGGACGCTGGCTGAAATCGGTGGTAAACTGCACTATGGTCACCCTGACTTCCTGAACGGTATCTTCATGTGCACCCGAGGTGGCGTGTCCAAGGCTCAGAAGGGTCTGCACCTGAACGAAGATATCTACGCTGGTATGAACGCAATGCTTCGTGGCGGTCGGATCAAGCACTGCGAGTACTTCCAGTGTGGTAAAGGTCGTGACTTGGGTTTTGGTTCTATTCTCAACTTCACCACCAAGATCGGAACCGGTATGGGTGAACAGATGCTGTCTCGCGAGTACTACTACCTTGGCACTCAGCTTCCCCTGGATCGATTCCTGTCGTTCTACTATGCCCACCCTGGTTTCCACATCAACAACATGTTTATCATGTTGTCGGTGCAGATGTTCATGATCGTCTTGATCAACCTGGGTGCCTTGCGACACGAGACGATCCTGTGCCGCTACAACCCCAACGTGCCGATCACCGATCCACTCATGCCGACGGGTTGTGCCAACCTGGTTCCCATCACCGACTGGGTGAACCGCTGCATTGTCTCCATCTTCATCGTGTTCTTCATCTCGTTCGTTCCTCTGGTTGTCCAGGAATTGACCGAGAGAGGTTTCTGGCGCGCGGCGACTCGTCTTGCCAAGCATTTTGGATCCTTCTCCTTCATGTTCGAGGTGTTCGTGTGCCAGATCTATGCCAACTCGATCCAGCAAGATCTCTCCTTTGGTGGTGCCCGCTACATCGGTACCGGTCGAGGCTTTGCCACGGCTCGTATTCCTTTCGGAGTTCTCTACTCTCGTTTCGCGAGCCCGTCGATTTACTTTGGAGCCCGGGCGCTGTTGATGCTGTTCTTTGCCACGACCACCGTGTGGACTCCGGCCCTGATCTGGTTCTGGGTGTCTCTGCTGGCGTTATGCATCTCTCCTTTCCTGTTCAACCCGCACCAGTTTGCCTGGAACGACTTCTTCATCGACTATCGTGATTACCTGAGATGGCTGTCCCGCGGTAATTCTCGGTCCCATGCCTCGTCCTGGATCGCATTCTGCCGCCTGTCTCGTACCAGAATTACGGGTTACAAGCGCAAAGTTCTTGGTGTACCTTCGGAGAAGCTGTCGGGTGATGTTCCCCGAGCTCGTCTGTCGAATATCTTCTTCAGCGAGATCGTTGGCCCGTTGGTGCTCGTTGCCGTGACCCTTATCCCGTATCTGTACATCAATGCGCAGACAGGAGTGAAGAACGCCAAGCCTACCGACTCCCTGGTTCGTGTTGGTATTGTTGCATTCGCTCCTATTGGTGTCAATGCCGGTGTTGCGGCTGCCATGTTCGGCATGGCTTGCTGCATGGGTCCCGTCCTGAGCATGTGCTGCAAGAAGTTTGGAGCTGTGCTCGCTGCCATTGCCCACGCCGTTGCCGTTATCATGCTTCTGGCCATCTTCGAGGTGATGTTCTTCCTGGAAGGCTTCAGCTTGCCTCGATGCTTGCTCGGCATGATCTCCATGGCTGCTATTCAGCGCTTCGTCTATAAATTGATCATTGCCTTGGCATTGACACGAGAATTCAAGCACGACCAATCGAACATCGCCTGGTGGACTGGAAAATGGTACAGCATGGGCTGGCACTCGATCTCTCAGCCCGGCCGTGAATTCCTTTGCAAGATTACGGAGCTCGGATACTTTGCTGCCGACTTCGTCCTGGGACACATGCTCCTTTTCATCATGCTGCCCGCCCTCTGTATTCCTTATGTTGACAAGTTCCATTCCGTCATTCTTTTCTGGCTGCGTCCAAGGTAAGAGAAGGCTTGAGTGCTGTATGATCTCGTGAACTTTTTTTTTAAAAAGCTGACTTCCTCCTAGCCGGCAGATTCGTCCACCGATTTATTCCTTAAAACAAACCAAGCTTCGAAGGCGTCGTGTTATCCGCTATTCAATCCTTTATTTCGCCATGCTTATTCTTTTCATCATCCTGATCGCCGCGCCGCTTGTTGTCCGTAACATGGGAATGGCACAGAATATCACCAAGAGTTTCAGCGGCGCGGGCGGGATGCTACTTATGCAGCCAATCAATCAGGATAACAACGACACGACCAGCTTCTACACAGGAAACAACCTTCCTGGTGGAATGTCGGCGCAGGCGCAGCCCACAGGGGCGGCGGCCAGCAGTACCGGCGGTGGCGCGAAGATGATGTTCATGTTCTAAAAAAAAAGAAACCAGGATATCTTCTCGCGCGCACCATACGTTTTAACGTCTCCTTGAACTCGGCTGTACAGATGCGTCTGAAATCACGGGTATTAAATCGCATTGAGCATAACCTGGGCTGCAATGTACCCCCATTCCCTTTGTACTCTTTCATTTCTTATCAACATTAATGAATGACCTCGATCTTGCGTGATCACTTCCCTTGTATGCTCGTGGTGTTGACTGGTTGTTTTGCGCGCAAATCACTGGTTCTCTTCAAGATTGTATTCCCGTCCTTTGCCTGTCTTTTTTTTTTAGTTGACCTGTTTAAACTTAGTTTCCAGCAATTCCTATGAGGATAAAACATTGTATTAAGAATTGGATTGCCCCGTATAATGTATGTTAGTATTATTTGCCTCCGGTGTTGCAATTCTGGTACTAGAATTGAGGTTTTCTATAATCAAGTTATCTCGGAAGGTAATCGATAGATGATGCCATGCAAAAAGGAGGTACTACCTAACTTGTATGTACTACAATGGGGTATGCATGCTACATAGTAACAGATATGATTGATAAATGGATATAAAATATTCGTGATGGGAGAAGAGAGAGAGTCTTTACAGGGGCTTGGGCTGGTGAAGGAGAGGGTCTATGTATATAGACCAAAGACAAAAACAAGACAGATAAGAGATTATTGACGACCCGGTTGAATCTTTTTTCAGTTTTTTTTATTTTATAAAGGGCAAAAATAGAATAAATAAAGAACCATAAGTTGTTTTGTTTTGTTTTCAGTTGACTAGTAGGTCCTATGGACTTTGGGTCTGTCTCAAATTCTCATCTTCGGTGACACTTGAATTGAAAGTCTCGAATCCTCCGCATGCGTGCATCCTCGAAGACAAGCAAGCAAGCGAGCAAGCAACTATTTATTGCTGCTGACAGTATAAACACATAAATAAATAGAAAAAAAAAGAAAAAAAAAAGGGAAAACAAAGAAAAAGACAGTCGGGTCTTCTTGATTCGGGTGCAAAAAGGGAAATTAACGCGGCTAGCTGCAACGCGGGACCTGCCGTAGACAGCCAAACATCCAGAAATTATTAAGGAATAAATAATTTTTTCTGAATTTTAACCCAAAACGGCAATCATACCACTAGACCACTAGCCCGTTATTTTAAATCAAGGGGAAAGTGCCATATAGAGAGTTCGACCGAACGAGAATGTTATGTTTTCAGGAGGAAAGGGAGGGTTTGTATATGTATGTATAGTAAGTACTCCGTACAGTGTATGTGTACAACACAGTGCACTGGTCTTGTAATTTAATTTTAAAGGTTTTGTTCTTCTTTTTATTCTCTGTCACTAATTTATTTATCTTTGCTTGAAAATGTCTTTTTTTTTGCTTGTTTTTGAGTCCTACTACTACTCCTGGCTGAGAAGAAATGCTATTCTATTTCTATTCTACCGGAGAGAGCTTGTTAGCTTCAGTGACTTACTACATAATCATCACATCAGACGGTATGTTGCAATAATATTCTTCCTCCTTTTCGTCCATGGTATCTGTAAGTGGAAAAGATGAGACTTTTCATTACTGCCTGCCTGCCACAGGACTCGAATCATAAATGATTGATCATTGGACATTATGACTGAAGGTATCATCGCATGTCAGTGGCGTCTTATAACTATAACTATAGCTGTGATTCTGCCAAGGGGTGAGTGAGTGAATTGAATATCACAGTAATCAGACATTTCACTTGGGACGAAAGGCCATCATACCACAGTCAGTACATGATATTAAATCAGATCGAATCCGATATCAGTGAGGTGTGGAAGATGGATGGTCGATTCCTTAAGCAAGAGCAGGACTGAAGTACAGGGCAGTGCAGTGTATATATACCTGTATAAGTGAGAGATATTTGTTTGATCTACTTAACGCTGGTAGTATGTTGATTGAAAAATTCTCTGAAGAAAGGGTCACTTATTACCTATCGAAGCTATGACACTCCTTTTTCATGCCTTGATTTCACCTCAGATAAGATGGGTGGTTGCCAGGAGTAATGACTTTAGGACAGTTCATCGTTGATCATGTAACATATGATATAGATGCGTCTTTGCAGGTAGTCTCTTCACTGAACTAACTCCCTTACTTTTCAGATAGTGAACTCTCAGAGAGGCTCCCTCTGTCAAAAAGCATTATAGTAGCAGGTTCCTTAGGATCTGTCACTCACTTTATCTTGCTTCACTGGTGACTGACCTCGAATCGTCAAGGTGAGTTCACGACCTGCAGCCCAGCGTCTATCTATCTGTTTGTTTACCTGCTGGAACTGTCTCCTTCGTCAACATAGCACGCAAGTCAGCTAACTTCCCCCTAGGGAGTTGCGTTCTTGTGCGGTGGACGTTGTTTCTCCCTTTCTCTCACACTCTGCATACGCTGTTTTCCTTCCTTCACCTTATCATACCGAAGAACATCTTACCTTGCTACCAAATAGTTACCCAGTGAGTGGTTTCTTGGCCTTCTTGCTTTCATTCTCACGCTCATCATGCTCATCTGATAACAGACATACGTGGTGCATGACAAGCACACATGCCAGCCTTTACTCCAATCAACATGCCTGCCAAAAAGGATGAAGACATGCTGAAAGATGTGAAGGTTGAGCATGAATCTGATGATGACGGTCTTCAGGAAGAGGTATGCACTGGACATATTCCTGTCTCTGATGTCATGTTAACCATGTTACATATATATATAGTCAGCTACCAACGCGTCTCTGACCCCGACTCCCCAGAAGCGTTGCCGCAAGACTGCCAACAATGACGACGGCGAGGACGAAAGCCCGACCAAGAAGAGCAAAAAGGGAGTCAAACGGGGAACCATGCCTATCCCAACGTCCTACGAGTCGGCCGGAAAAGCAGACCGTATGCTGCTTCACATGAAAGACGTCGAGGGGAAGGGCTGGGCCGAGATCAAGGCTGCCTGGGAAGCGATGACGGGCATCAAAGTCGGAGGCACCACACTGAGCACCCGATACATCCGCATGAAGGCCAACTTCGTCGTCTTCGAAGACGACGACCGCGAACGACTCCTCGAGGCGATGAAGGAAATCGAGGAGAAGTTCGAAATCGAGAAATGGGCCAAGATTGCGGCTGCGATCGAGGAGAAGGGCGGCAAAAGGTACCCTCCTGCGGTGTGCCAGAAGAAATTCAAGGAGTTCAGCAAGCGCGGCGCCTCGACCAATGCGAATGCCAGTGTCAATGCCAACTCTCAGGTCAAGGCCGAAGAGGATGTGCTGGGAGGTGACGAAGCTTAGGCTGGCTTGGTCTGGGAACTGGTGACTGTCTGGACGTTCACCTCTCTCAAGAATCGAAAAGGGAACAATGTCACCATTATCATTTTACAGTCATTCTAGATGCTATGATATGACACATGCTAGGATCACAATTGAATGTTAAAAAGGCCATTTCCTTTACCAGAGCTCAAGTACAGAGTACCTACGTCTGTAGTTGCCCCTATCGGTCGGTGCACATCACGTGATCAAATCGCGGCTGCCGGCGCTGATTTCCGCGCTCCCCGTACGCGATTCAGTCAACAATTTCGATTAAGGAGACATATCAACCTCCGCATGCAGACTCCCTTTCCGTGACCCTTTGCCTTCTTCTTCTGCTGTACTTCGTCTTTCAAGAGGATCCGCGGTCTTCGGTTCGGCAATGCCATGATGGATTTGCAAGAAGCCTACCGCGTCCTCACGGTTTTCTTCCAGGAGCTCGCCAACCTCTTCCATCGTCTCCCCGGTTCGGCAATTTTTCTTCGCTACGTCAAGTCGAGCTACCAGAACGATCCGATCCGCTCGGCCATCGAGCTCTTCTTGTTCCTGTTCGCCGTGCGCTATCTTCTTGCCCCCAAGTATTCCACCAAGCCCGGCATCGTCCAACTTTCCGAAGAGGAGATCGATGACCTGGTCGACGAATGGCAGCCCGAGCCGCTTGTAGGCCCCCCAACGGCGCTGGAGGAAACTGAGGTAGAGAAGAGGGTCGTGATTTCTGGGTATGCTCTTAGGAACCCTGTGCTTGCTTGTCCTATTTGAACCTGCTCTAATTCAGCTTATCTCAGCTCGACGGGCCCCAAGGTGAAGCTGTCCAATGGGCGGGTGGTCACCAACCTTGGATCTTACAATTTCTACAACTTCACGTCGAACGAATCGCTCAAGGAGAAGGCAATCCAGACCCTCCGCACGTACGGTGTCGGTCCATGTGGTCCACCAGGGTTTTATGGCACCCAAGACGTTCACATGAAGACCGAAGCCGACGTCGCCGCCTTTCTGGGAACAGCAGCGTGTATCATTTATGCCCAGGCGTTTTCGACGATATCGAGTGTCATTCCGGCCTTTTCAAAGCGAGGCGATATTATCGTGGCCGATGAAGGGGTCAGCTATGCGATCCGCAGGGGAATTCAAATTTCACGGAGTATCGTGCGGTGGTACAAGCACAATGATATGGAGGACTTGGAGCGCGTCTTGGAAAAGGTGACCAGGGAGCAATCCCGAAAGCCCTTGACCAGGAGGTTTATCATCACGGAGGGTCTCTTTGAATCATTCGGTGACATGGTCGATTTGCCCAAAATTGTGGGTCCTCCTGTCCTTGGTCTTTGGTGGCTATCTATGCTGACGATGTTTTCGCAGGTTGAGTTGAAATTGAAGTACAAGTTTCGTCTTATTCTGGATGAGACATGGTCGTTCGGTGTCCTTGGACGCACGGGAAGAGGCGTTACGGAGCATCAGAATGTTGATCCTGCCGAAATCGATATGATCGTCGGTTCTCTGTCCGGACCCCTGATTGCTGGAGGAGGCTTCTGCGCAGGATCGGAGGAGATCGTCCACCATCAGCGGATTTCGGCTGCTGCGTACACGTTCTCTGCCGCGCTCCCAGCCTTGCTGTCGACAACAGCAAGCGAAGCCTTGAATCTTTTGCAGTCGAGCCCGGAGCTTATTATGCAGCTGCGAGCAAACATCAAGGCCATGTGGGCTCAGCTTGACCCGCGGAGCGACTGGATGTATTGTACCAGCGCCCCAGAAAACCCCATCATGATCCTGGTCATCAAGCCGGAAGTTGTCTCCTCGAGACGGCTCTCGTTTGAAGATCAGCAGTTCCTGTTGCAAGACATTGTGGATGAGGTGAGCATTTCTTTAGCAGTTCCTGATTTTTTTTTTGGATAGACGCTAATGGCTGGGCAAAGGCTCTTGCAAACGGAGTACTCATCACTCGCCTCAAGTCTCTCCCAGACAACATGTCGCCAAAGCAACCTGTTCTTCCAGCGCTGAAGATCTGTATTAACACGGGACTTACAAAGAAGGAAATCGAAAAGGCTGGCACCATTATTCGACATGCGATCACCAAGGTGATGAGCAAGAAGAGATAGATGTCGACTCTCATTCTTGCCCGTCCTGCATCGTTTATCGAAAAGGTCTTGCGCCATTGCATGTGTAACGACCCTTTTTTCTGACTGTATTCTTACGAGTCATTGTCTCCCGTTCTTGGTTTGGGTTATCAAAATTCGGTGTACAGAAGGACATATTACTGCCAGGACATATTTTTATATCGATTTTCGTGATCGCCTCGATGGCTGGTTCTTTTGTTCTACGGTGGATGCTTGGTTGCTGAGAACCACCGCTAGAGAGAAGTGACTTTGTCGACTGGCCCTCTTGCCAAGGGGGTGCCTTGTTTCCTTTCGCTGAGGCCAACTTTGTTTTAGACTAGATATTTTTAATCTTAATGGACGTTATGTCTGATGATTGTTCGAGTGATTCACAGTAGTCTACCAGCCAGTGGGTTAAAGTCAGGATAGGAGAGTGTTGGAAGTCCAACAGGTGAGATACGAGACATTTTTCTTTTCTTTTTTTATTGCAAGCCATTCATAATTTCCTATTGATCTAGAAGGATTTTGCTTTTATTTTGATAAGATATTTCGACAATTTGAAATCAATTCCTTGAAGATGACAAGATTGGGTTTGTTTCATTTCGTCCACATTCCATACAGACCCTTTCATTTCATTTCATTTCATTCATTCTTCACACAACAACCCATTCATTCCTCACGAGGCACTATTTAATTTACCACCACATTCTTTCCCCAGTGGCGCTCAGCATGCGGATGAAAGTGGAAGAAGATATTGTCGACGCCATTCCTCAATAATATAGCAACTTCTGTTTCTGTGCCGCATTGTTTTTATCTTCCCTATTTAGTAAAGGCAATAAATACAATACAATTGCAATGCAATGGTGATGATGTTGTCGCACCGCACAGCATAGAAGTGTCCATCTTGTTGTTGCTATTATTATAGTTGTTCTCTCTGTTGAATCTTGCTTGCTCCTGCCTCACTTGCTCGCTCGCTCAACCAGACGATATTGACTTTGGTCCAGGTAGGGAAGCTTCATCTCTCTCTCTCTCTCTCTCTTCCGATCACACACCTCCCTCACGATGAAGAACACCGTCCTAGCTCTTGCTGCATTGGCGCTTTTGCAGACTGCTTTGGCGCATTCGCACAGTAAGTAAGCCTTAGTCTGTACGAATTGTTTTCGATTCTGTTGAATCACCTTGGGGGGAAATAAATGCTTAATATGAGGAAATACATACATACAGGCCCTAAGAACCACGCTGCCAAACGCAGTAAGCATGTCGAACGTAATCGCGATGGATCATCAGCAGCAGCAGCGGAGGTGATCATCTGGGTGGATCAGTTTGGGCACACGCTCAGTGTGGAAACAAAGGGAGCCTGTACTCCGACGCAGCCTGTGGGCACAAACGTAAGAGAGCGAGCGTACATGCTTCCTGGATTGGAGGATGGTTACATGCTAATACACAAGACTGGTTGAGATAGGTCCATGTACAGCCACAGCCGACGACGTTGCTCACCACGGCGAAACTCCCAATTCCGCGAGAAGATCCGGCTACTGAATCGACATGGTTGAGTTATGATACGGATCAATACCATTATCCTGAGACATATGCAGTCCCTACTCAACCGTCCTACTACCCTCCACCAGCCCCGACTTCTGAAGCAACGAGTAACAAATATGGTATATCCTATTCGCCATACAGGGATGATGGCACCTGCAAGTCCCAGGAAGAGGTCGACGCCGACATCGAGAAACTGGCCGACTACCCCCTTGTCCGCATCTACGGAGTCGACTGCAACCAAGTCGAGACCGTCACGACGGCAGCGAAACAGCACGGCATGAAGGTGTTTGCCGGCATCTACGACCTGAAAAATCTCCAGCAGAGCCTGCAGACGATCATCGACGCCGCGCAGGGCGACTGGTCCCCGTTCGACACCATCTCCATCGGCAACGAGCTGGTGCTCCGGGGGCAGAATACGCCCAGCGACGTCGTCACCGCCGTGAATACAGCGCGCGCCATCCTCCGTGCCGCAGGGTACGAGGGACCAGTAGTCACGGTCGACACGTTCAACATGCTGATCCAGCATCCGGAACTCTGCGAGGCATCGGACTACTGCGCTGCCAACTGCCACGCCTTCTTCGACGCGAGCGTCACCGCGGAGGAGGCAGGCCCCTACGTCAGGGAGCAAGCAGAGCGTGTCTCTGCGGCAGCCGGGGGGAAGAAGACCGTCATCACCGAGTCTGGATGGCCGTATGCCGGCCAGCCCAACGGTGCTGCTGTCCCGTCGAGGGTGAACCAGGACGCGGCGATCGAGAGCCTGAAGAACAGTTTCCCTGACGGCGGGATCATCTTGTTCAGCGCGTTCGATGACAAGTGGAAGGTTGATAACAGCTATACTTTTGATACGGAGAAGTTCTGGGGGTTATTGCAATAGGAGAGAGAAGAAGACTGGCAATGGCAGGGCTTGCATAGCATGGCAGATATTAATCTGTCGCGCGCGGAGAATTGGCGTATTTGGTGTTCGTTTCCGGATATCTAAATGGGCGAGTGAAGCCTGATAGATATTGCCTTAGCAGTCTTGTATATATAAAAGATATATTTCACAGTCTTTTTTTTAGTTTCCCCAATTTTTTTTTAGACACTAAGAATAATTCTTCATCCCACGTTTCCACAACTTGGCGCAATTCTTTTTTTTCCCTCTGTTGATGTAGAAGAATGAAAAGAATGAACTGAATTGACGACTACAGCCCTGTTGTCATCATTATTATTCCATCCAAACGAACGAACGCTTTAGATCGGTTGAACACGGCCTATCGGATTAAATCACTTCTTCGGTACTGGACATAGACAGTATAGTATAGTTCTAATATAGTATACTCCGTACTAATAGTATAATGTTTTTAACAAACTCACCAATAATATTAATTCCGACACAGACGATTGATTGTAATTGTATTTGATTTTATTTCAATTTGGATTAGATATCCCCGCCGACACCGCAAGTTAGAGACGGTTCTTCTGACTCATTTGTATCAGTTTGATCTATCTATCTATCAGTTAATTGATCACAATGATGGACTGGCTGTCTCTTTAGATGACCCCACCCATTCAGACTGCATATAGAGGGATATGGTTATGGCCTTCGATTAATTCTCACTCCGCAAAGGTTCCATTCTGGTTTTTTTTTGTATATACATACAATTGAAATAAAGTGTTTAGTGCTGAAGGAAGGCACTGCCATGCAGGCGACTTCCGAAAGGCCAGCTCAATCCCATCCAGATAATCATGATCAACTATCTCTCACCAGCTTCGCTGACGAGGAGGTCCCTCCTCTCTCGGCGGTCTCGATCGTCGAGCCTCCGCCAGACCCTTCGACGACTGCTGCCCACAGCACGGCCTCCAACCCTCACCGTCAGTATCCTCCTACCGACTCTGCAGGCGAATACACCTTCCCGGACGGCGGCACGCAGTCCTGGCTGGCCGTTCTGGGCTCGTTCTTTCTGCTGATGGCGTCGTACGGGCTCATGAACACCCTCGGCGTGCTGCAGTCGTATCTCGCCTCGAACCAGCTCGCGCACTACTCCACCAGCGAGGTCGGCTGGATCCCGGGCCTGTTCGTCTTCTTGGGCCTCAGCCTGGGCGTGCAGGTGGGCCCCATCTTCGACCGCTACGGGCCCAGGGGCATCGTCCTCTGCGGCTCGTGCTGCTACGTCGCCAGCCTCTTCCTGCTCGCCGAGTGTCGGCTGTACTGGCAGTTTCTGCTCTGCCTGGGCGTGCTGGGCGGCATTGGAGCGGCCCTGCTGAGCACGGCCGCCATGGCCGTCGTGCCGCAGTGGTTTCAGCGCAGAGTCGGGCTGGCCATGGGGATTGCCATGGCCGGATCAGGCGTGGGCGGCACCATCTTCCCCTTTGTGCTCCGCGCTGGTTTCGCCCGCTGGGGGTTCAAATGGGGCATCCGGCTGCTGGCGTTCCTGGTGACGGGCATGTGTGTCCTGGGCTCGCTCTTCGTCAAGTCCCGTCTGCCGCCAGGCAAGGCAAAGGCGGCCGTGGATTTGAAATGCTTCCGTGATTCGCGATTCACGTGGTTGGCCATTGGGACTTTCAGTATGCTGACCGTGTCCCTAGACAAGACTGATACCAATATGTCATATGAGAGATGCTTGGATATTGTCCTGCTGACAGCTGGATAGGTCTTGAGCTCGAGCTTTTTGCCGGGTTGGGTCTGTATCCGACCTATATCCTCATGCAGGGGTTCAGCTCGAATACCAGCGTGACTCTTCTTGCTGTTCTAAACATGTAGGATCCTCACAACCCCATTATTCCAATTTATTATTATTTCTGCTGACTTAGGCGCTGTAGAGGCTCCTGCTTCGGGCGCTTCTTCGCCGGCGCAATCGCCGACCATTTCGGCCGGCTGAACACGCAGACGGCGCTGATCGCAGTCGGCGCAACGGCCATCTTCGCCATCTGGCTGCCCTTCGGACACTCGCTGCCCGGTCTGTACATCTTCAGCGCGCTCTTCGGTCTCGCGTCGGGGTCGTTCGTGAGCCTGGCGCCCGTCTGTATTGGGCAGATCTCCAAGGCAAGTGAGATTGGCAAGAGGTTTGGGACCTGTTACTCATTGGTTAGCTTTGCGTATGTTTCACCCTAAGCATTAAAAAAAATAATAATTTGGAGTAGGAGTAATACTGATTTGATACGTTTACAGAACCCTCATCTGCATCCCCATCGGCGGAGAAATGCTCGAGAAGGTGGGCAAGAACGCCATGGTCACTTTCCTGGGCAGCGTCCTGGTCCTGGCTTTGTTGATGTTCTTCATGGCGAGATGGGCCTGTTTGAGCTATCGGTGGAGGTGGCGCACGAAGATCTAGTCGTTAAACAAGAAAGAAAATAGAAGTGCTTGTTATATGTACTTGTGTCTGAATCGGTGATTTACCTGAATTTTTTTTTAAAGAACCGCTCCTACCGCAGAAGAACAGGGAACGCGGGTTTCCTCTCTGCGTTGCATGTCGATACGACATGATAAGATGTAGATACGGAGATTGTTATAGTCATACCACGATGTAAGTAGTAAGTAAGTAGTTGACGACGACGAAATTGCTACGTGCTTTTTTGGAAGAAAGCAAGCAAGCAAGCAAGAAAATATCTGGTAGACGACACTGGAAAGTCATTTGTGGACTTTTTCGCTGGCTGGCTGTCTGCCACTGCCTGTCTGTCTATCTGTCAAACCGTATGTGCAATGTTCTGTCTGAATTACTACATTGATTGCAGGAAAGTAGGCAGGCAGGCAGGCATGATATACCTACAATTAATCAATTATCAATGTATGTTGTATGTTGTATGCATATGCACATGCATGCCCTCCTCTCCGATAAAAATCAACAGAATTTGATTGTTCTGTTCTGTTCCGCTCACTTCATTTTTTTTTCAATCAAGACTAGCTTTCTGCATGGCGTTTTCGATTTCGACCGTATCAGATACCCCTGCCTGCTGCAAGGCGGGATTCGTCGCATTCGTTGCTACAGTCGGAGACTCGGCAGAATCTGCTTGTTGTCGCGCACCATGTCGCCAGCGGCGTGTTTTTGGTGGTTCGGGCTTTTGCCCGTGTTTAGAGTGGTTACTGTCTGCTGAAGAATTTCCAGTCGATTGATGATGTGACTGCTGTGACTGCGCCGCCTGGGTCGATCTTCGAGGAGGAGGCACGGCAGGTGGAGGCCGTGACGCGGATCGGGAAACGGAGGGCTTGGCTGATGACGGAGTCGATGACTCCTCGGTCGAGCCCCTTCTGTCTACTGAGCTGTCCACCTTGATTTCTGGCTCTTCGACTGGCTTTTTACCCCCGCCTTCGTCCTCTTCTTTCGCACGTCTCCCGCGCCAGCGTCGCGCCTTGGGCGGCTCTGGTTTTTGCTTCGACTTCACTGCCAGGATTGCGTCTGAGTTGTCTGACGCAGCCGTGTCTTTGCGACTTGGTGTCATCACTCCTGGCTTTTCCTTCTGTGCGGCTACCTCCAACACACTGAGTGAAGACGATCGTGCGAGTTCTAGATGCATTCCAAGCGCCTCTGCCTGCTTGGCGTCGAGACCAGAGACCGTTCCTGGCGAATTCGGATCTGCTAGCTTTGAAGGAGATATCCTGCCCTCCAAGTTAGGTGAAACCGGGATAGAAACCCCAGCGGTTTCCTCCTTTCCTTCTGTTACCGTACACGTTGGAGGGACAGAGATTCCCTGATCTGCAGACGGTGCTTCCACCTCTTTGGGGGATTCTGTAATAACGTCGGGTTCGGGATCGCGCAGCCACTCGACGTTTGAGCAGCGGGCGACCAGTCTCTTGGTCGTCTCGTCAACCTCTCCGAAATGAACGATCCTCTCGCCATCCTCTTCATGACTATGAACCAATATTCCCAGCAGCCTCTTGAGTTCATCTCGTTTGTAATGAGGCGGATATTTCAGCTGAGTGTGTGCCAGAAGCGGGTAAAGAACGCGCAGATATGTATGGCGCAATGCCACTGCTTCTTCGGGCAGATCCAACAAGTTCCGAATGAGAATGTCGACCAACACGCGCAGATCATTAGTGTAGAAATATTCGTAAGTAGACGGGGTCGTGAAGATAAGATATAGGAGCTTCAGGGTGAGCAGCTGCAAAGATGTTTCGCCTGAGGGAAATCAGCACCGCTTATAATGTGGCTGAGGCGTATCTATACCTTCTCGGTTCAACAGGAGGATGATATTCTCACCAAACGTCTTGTAAACATTCCCATACATCGAAAGGATTTTGATAACTTTATTCGTGGGCGGATTATTGACAGCGGCTCCTGAAACCGGGTCGTGCGCCGAAACCATGAACTGCTCATTAAGCACCAGCTGAGACTGTCAGTATAAACTGCAGTCTAACAACAGGACGGGCGCATTTACCAAGACACGAATGACCGGATAATGATAGGGATCATTGACGTCGTTGGAGAGCTCTTCGACGATATCAAAGAGATACTTGACGAAGTCATCTTCCACCAAGACTACAACCATTTTTGAACGGGAATCAGCAATCCAAAATTTTATTACCCCGCTTGACGAACTCACCAAGATCCTCAATCTTCACCCGTTGTATTCTCGACATCTCATACAGCAGGTCCATCAGAAGCCGATGAAGACCCGCCCCGCCATCTCCATCTGGTTTCTGACTCTGAACGAGTTCCAGCAACCGAGGGAACGAGCCCTCCTCGTTCATCATGTGGAATGTGACTTCATTCTGCCGACCATCGAAGAGGAGGAAGGACGCGATCAAATGCAACGTGTCAGGGTCATCTTCCTGTTTCCAATGCGGCACGGAGTGAAACCATCAGCCCCCGAAATATCTCGAGCAGACGTTGGAACGAAACGTACTTGCAGTAAGCCGTAGATGATCTGTCTTCGAACGTAATCGGCATGCTCGGAGAAGAGACTCGACGAGAAGAGCTGATAGGAACAGCGCGAGATGTCATATTCGCTGTTGAGGTACTCCCCTATATCAGATCCGCGCTGTCAGCATCATATCTCTTGACCAGCTGCAGGGGATTTGTTTCACTTCAATTAATGGGCACAACCTTTGTACCTAGCAGTAAAGCTGAGATAAGCGCGCAGTGCATTGTCGATCAGGGCATGCGAGTCGCATTTGGCTGACACAATCTCGTGCAATTCTATCGTCCACAGTCAGCGTTGAGCCCAAGCAAGGCGGCGTCAAAGTGCCCGAGAGATATGCGCGGAATGTCCGGTGGGACAGCACAATCAAATCAATCAATGGCTTACCATCCCAGAATTGCTGCTCGTTTTCTAGGCTGTAGGAAACATCGACAAACTCCATTTCCTACAGCAGAGTGTCTGTCGTCGGCCCTGCGCTGGTTCTGCCGGGGCACTCATCCCGTCGCGTGGCTGCTGTTGACAGTCCTCTGCTGATGGATGATGGGATGGGCGATGGAGAACGGAGAATGGGATGTGGGACAACGGCCTGCGCTGACGTTGAGCTAGTATTCCAATAGTCGCTGGCCGCATGTTCACCGCCCGCACAGACGCCCGCCGATCCGCTGTTATCAGGGCACCGACTCGGAGTTACTACTCTGTACTAGGCAATGACTCTATGCTATGTTCCCTTCAATAACGTTCTTTGATTAGTGACTCCTTAGTTCTCCAGTCCTCGTATATGCCCAAGAAGCCGCTATGTTTTCCCAGATCGACGCCAATGCGAACAACTTGCTTCTCCCTTGTTTGTAGACCCATCCAATCTGCCAACTGCGCCGCTCATTCATGTCATCCTCTCTGATCTCCGGTCTATCAAGACCAAAAATCCAATGACTTCAATATACAGAATCAAAAAAAAAAAGAATGAACAAATCATGAGCCGAAAAAGACGGAGAAAAAAAACGATAACAGAAAGTTTCTCCTGGTGTATTTATACCGAAGAGCATGAAGGGAAATCTCCAAGTATGTATATATGTCGCTCTGCTATGAGCTGGGGCGTTTTAGTGGATGGGCCTCGGTGTTTCTGTGAGATAAATGTCAGCTTCTCGTTCATTCTTCACGTCAAGAGAGAGCACCAGGAGTTCCTTACAATACATATTCGTCCAAGCTAACCACACTGGGGTCGCTAAACAAGAGGTAGAAGTATTTGAGCGTCTCTGCAAGCCAAAATGACTCCATCTCATTGGAAAACAAGGGAGTAGCGCTGGTGACGTCCAGGATGGCAGAGTTCGCCAGTTCTGTTCGAGTGGCTTTGGAAATCGCCTCGAACATCTCCCATCCCTTCTCCCGCCAGTAATTGTCGCCCGTGAGCCGGAACATGATAAAGACCGATTCGATGGCCTCGGGGCGAAGGATGTATTTCCGAGACGAGATTTTGGTGAACCCGGGAGGAAGCCGTTCTTCCTTGATTCGAGAGTCGACATACTCGTCATGGGAGAGGGCCAGGGGTTTAGGATGAAGTGGGATAGAACTTGGGCTTGGAATTGATTTAATAGAGCCCCGGTCCTCCGGTTTCGGAGTGGTCTTTGTCGGTGTCTGGTCGTTATGTTCGTGAAGCTGTCCGGCGGGAGGAATATCACGCTTCGAAAGAGAAGGAAGTGTCGAGGGCACGGACTTGTTACTGGCCTTCAGTTCCTTGTTCCCTTGCGCGAGCTGACCCTGACGCTGATACAACGCTTCCGTCTGCTGGATCCTCGAGCCCGCATAAGGGTCCAATGCATCCCTGTACCGCGTCTCATTCCATTCACAGGAATTAACGTCCTCACAAGGCAAAACTTCAAAATGTTCCGGCATGATTCCCGTCTTCGTGGACTCATAGGCCCAGACGCAGCCCTCGGTAAGTTTGGCTGCAATATCCATGTCGCCATCCAGTCCGAAGAGCTTAGCTCCGACGGCGAACATGCCTCCTGCAAAGCAGGTAAGGTGGGTTCCTTCGTACTGATAGTCTAGAGACCGCTCACCCCCCTCTTCGGGGTCTGGATCGGACACGGCGACCGTCGCTGCGAACCGAACGTCACGGTCCTCTTTAATCATGGGCCGGAAGAGGAGATACTTGCGCACCGTATCCATGGCCGTTTCATATAATGTGCGATATTGGTCATTGAGACCTCCCAGGAGCATGTATTCCTTTGGAAGATATTCATAGGTCGAGTCGGACTGTCCGCCCAGCCCAAATCTGTCCATGGTCGAATAGGGAGGTGAGGCCAAGCCCTGTTCCTCGCAGATAGCTTCCAAGGGAGGTGTGGGCGCCGGAGTCGGCTGGGTCGCCTCCCCATAGTTCGCGGGCTGCGCATCTATCGCGAGGCCACTCAGTTCGTCTCGCTTCAGGTAGGATTTGTAACTATTGATATCCGTTGGCGGGTGATGTGGCACATGAGGCGTTGGGACACCAGGCACGGCTTCCTTCTCCCTTTCCTTCTTTAGAGGGGGCAATCGGTTAACTGGACGTCCCTTCTTCTTACACCCGGAGGCGTCAAGCTGAAGCGGCCACATTCCAGGGAGTCTCGTGTTATTCTGCATTTTTTCGAGCTCATTGGTGATGCGAGCTATCGCATCGTAATATTTGTCTTCTTTTGTCAACTGGGCCAATCGCGTAAATTCGACCGACAGGGATCCCAACTCCGCTAAAACAACCCTAGTTCCGGCGCGATGGGGCTGAGACACATAGTCCCTATAGACACGCCAAGTCAGATTAGATAGTTAACGCAGAAGAACAAGTGAGATGTAGCTTACGGGGCCCAGTTATAGTATGTGACTGGCATCCGATTCGGCGTGTCAAACGCGCCGATTAAGATCTCGGCCAATTCGACAGCTTTGTCCAAGAGCTCCCGATATTTGTGCCCCGAAATGTCATATGCACCGAGGAGACCACCAAGGTACCGGATGACCGTTTCAAAGAGGGGGATATCCTTTCTGAAGGAGGTGGTGAAGTCGATCTTCTTGACCTCATCCACTGCAGCCGAGAACTCGTCCTTCAGGTCCATAATCCACAGCGTGTCCAAGGCATCGACGAGGGTTGCACCCCAACCGGCAAATGGATCGCGATATCCTCCTGTAACCGGCCGAACCTCATCATGGCCCATCGCAGACTGCTTATACCCGTTCCAGGCATGCACGAACGATTCTTTGATGGTCGACAGTTTCTGTGTGCGCTGGATTTTCTCTGTCGAGGATTCATCTTTGAAATTGGCCTGGAGCTTCGGAAGCGCTTTGGGCTGGCCGGTGGGAAGTCTAATGAGATCTCCCGTGGGCACAGGAAAATGCTCAGGGAGCTTCGTCCAGTGAGGCGCCGGCCTGCCTGCGTCAGGGAGGAACACCTCCAATCGTCCTTGCCCTTCGATCCCAAACTCTTCGTCAAACGTGCCCGAAGACTGTCCCAGTGACGGTTTCTGGCTGGGCTTTTCCGGCTTCGAATCGGCGGGTGTCGGCGTTGTCTTGGACGGTGTCATCATCGGAGCAGAGTCGAGGCCCAGATCAGGCTTTTCCACATGGTCGACCCGGTCCTTTGCACCTGAAGGCTCCTCCTCCGCTTTGGGTTTTCCAACGGGACTTTCGGGAGCGAAACCATGGGATAGAAAGGGATCTTCCTTGCTGTCAGGCGGTGCAGCTACGTTCACCGGAGGGGCGCGCTCGGGGGGCGGAGACCAGTCGCGTGACCGGAGGAAATGGAAGAGAGCGAGAATAAAGATGATGCTGAAGATGAGAAAGATGCGATATCTTCGGAGCCGGAGCATGGCTGAAGCGTCTGCCCGTCTCTTTAAGACGGCGCGTGGAACTCTGCGACCGAGGGAGAAGACAGTCCCGTAGAGGCTCCGATGCGAACCACGGCAGCGTATGCGAAGGCTTCCCCTTGGAACGGCGGTCGGTTGGGCGGGTGCGACAATAAGATGCCCTCAGCGCATTTCCCCATCGACTGTCTCAGAGTCTGCAAATGCCGCCGCGGAAGCTCGAGGCATTCTCGACGGGAGATGGTGAAGGAAAGGGGTGGGCGAGCCCAGTGTTGGGCGTTGCACAGAGCCAAGCCTGACTATTCTTACCCGGCAATACTAGGTAGGCGGCCAGAACAGCCACCCGCGCTGTACGGAGTAGTGGACAGTTGGATCATCGCCCATTTTCGCAGCTGCCAGCAATTCCAGCAGACAAATGAACAGAACAGTCAATAATCACGAGTAGAATACTCTCTAGCACGACAGTCCAGCATATTTTGTCTGGATTGCGGGCATTACATTCCTCCTAATTATAGTTGCCGAGATCTAGACTCGCTAAAACACCGAGTACCAATTAAATACCAACTAAATGTACTGTACGAAAGATGTCATTGGAAGGCAGAGTGGTGCCGAATCCCTGTCAGTGTCTCCCAAGAAGGCTACAGGCACTGGCTTGGTACTCAAGATGGCCCGTTGATTTACTCCCACCAGGTCGGATGTACAACCTACAAGTTGGCGTTGAGAACCAGGAGAAGATCAGAAATATTAATTATACCAGTTTTGATTTCATTGATTAAGCAACCCAGTTCCATTCAAGGGGAATAGAATAGGTGAAATGATGAGAGATAAACAGTCTCTCTTAGATCATGGCTACAATGCATCCGTGCTCATATCCAGATATCCCTTTTTCTATATATCCTTGGGGACGCCGTAGTGCTCGCTCATGAAATGCAGGAAAACGCCCGGAATCCGTGAACCAACAATGCTTCGATGTGACATCTCGAATAGACACAGAAAACGCCGCCGATGTAAAGTTGGTCCAAATCATGGCCTCATCCACGTGCGAAGCTTAGATACCAACGGTACCACCCCCGGTTCTGCCTTCGTTGCTGGCCTTCTGGAACTGTTGAATTAACCCCAGTACTCCAGCCCCGCCCACGACAGCGTCCACTTCTTCTCCCTCCTCAGGCCCATCACTGTCCTCCGCCTCACCAGCCAGATTTACGCGCCAGGACCCTTCCAGGTTACTTCCGCTGGTCGCCACCCCGCCCGTGGAGCCCTCCTCAGGACGCCCCGATTGTCCCGGAGTGGTTTCGGCACCTTCTGCGATCGACATTTCCTTAACATCCTCCATGGCGTCGGGGTGTTGATGACGCGGTTGGCGGTATCGAGACTGCGCGCCCGCACGGTTTATCGAACGGAACCCGGAGGCGGATGGCTGATGGTGAGGATCAAGGAGCATGGATGGAAGCGGGGAGTTGGGGGCAACACCGCCACCGGCTGCTCCAGCGCCGAATCGGGACCCTCGCATGATGGATTGATGACCGAGAGGTCCAGCCATCGGTGAATGTCGTGTCTGTGTGGGGTCCCATCGTTCACCACGAGCAGCCGCATCCGCATCAAGGGCAGATCCAAGGCCCGGGAATGATGGCGGAGGATGGAATCGCCTTCGTGCCGAAGGAGGAACATAGGGGGCACCAGGTCGAGGATTGGCGCCGTAGCTATCCAGGAAGCCGTAGTAAGAAGCCAACATCTTCCCGTCCTTGGTCGAGAAATAGTCATCCCGGAGATCCCGCTGCTGGTTGGGGCGACCTTGAGTAATGGCATTGGTGCCTTTTTTGAAGTCGAATACCGCGAACGAGCACACATATCCCAAGCCGTCCACATGGATGGTGAATTCCCGGAAGAAATCGATGACGCGATCGCTGCATTTGGGGAGGCTGAACCACAGAACAAACGGCGTGAAGATCATGCTGAGGATCTCTTCCAGGAAGATGATGATCTTCATCTGATAGAGCATAGCAAATTCTCTTCTCACTTCGTCGCTATGCAGTCGTCCCGCCCAATGAGCGGGGCGATAGTGGGTGAAGTTGATGACCTCGAGCAGTGCATATTCAGGATCAAAGACGTCCGTTTCCTCGGGGACCATACCCCGAGCAACGGCCCAAACACTTCCGAACACACCCAGATAGAAGAGCACGGTACGATCATGGGTTATTTCAAACCCAAGGAATAGCTCTGGGTCCACGATGGAAGCTAGAGCTAACACCGAGGCAAGAGCGCCTGCGATGAAGGCCACGAAGCGCGACAGCTGGACCGTTTTGTCTTTGGGGAACTGGTCTATGTACCGGCTCGCGAAGGGGTATGACATATTGATACGACGTTGAAACAGATGCCAAAGCTCATTGAATTCGCGGAATTTCCACTCTGCAAGCGGAGTGTACTGGCGGGATCCGATCTGGGACGGATTCTTTTGGTACTCGTTGAAATAACGGAAGAAGTAGTGCATCATGAAATAGACGACGATAAAAGGAGCCACAAAGATGTTCATGATGCCGGCGAAGATAAAGCGACGCCGTAAGCCTTCACTTAACGCTCTTCGATGGGTGTCTTTAAGGAAAAGGGGGCGCACCTGGCCCTGCTCGTTAAAGACATAGTCGAGGATACAGAGATTGATGTTCCACTCCAAGGTGCGGGAGAAGAGCTGCCGATTGCGAAGGAATGGTACTGGCAGCGTCAGATCGAGGATATCCTTATTAAACAGGGCAATGAGATAATTCTCCTTCCGCATCAGACGGTTCGCGATGTCGTGTGCATCCATCCGCTGTTTGGACTGACTACCCATAAATTTGCGATGCTTAGCCGAGACAGGCCCGGCCGTGGCAGGGTTCGAATCCCTCAATTTCATTAATCGGCTCACCACCTCCTGCCACGAGATGGTCTGGATCTCGGAATCGGAGATGCCAAGCAAGTAGTAATAAAAGTCATGCATGTGGCGGAGCCTTCGGATATCCAATATATATTGAAACAGTTTGCCGATCCAGAAAAAGGTAAACAGCCACAGCAAGATAGTCTTCGAAATGGACATCTTGGTCATGCATTTCTTGATGAGGATATCATTTAGAGTCTTGCTACCCCGGATAGCACGGTAGTCGATGCAACTCGAAAGAAATGTTGAGAAGCCAACAACAAAGGCGAGGGTTCTGCCACCATTAGTAAAGGTCTTCTGAAGTCTGCACAGGCGTACATACAGTAGATTCAGAACTCGACTCAGTAAGATGCACCAGATCCCATTTCCCAAAAAGTAGACGTACACATCCTTCAAGAAATTGTCGAGGTTCTCGACATTGGTCCACCTCCACATTGCCTTCTCCTTCGGACTCGCGGCAGCCAAGTTGGGCAGGCCTCCTCCGGGACGTTTCCGCGAAGTGACGCTTGGCGGTGTGTGCGGATGCAGAGGTTGCTGAGCTCTGGCGGCCTCCCAGCGATCTCGCGTCTCCCTCGATGATGGACCTGGGTCGGGATATTCGTCGTCTAGGCCATGATGAGGCGGGGGTGCAGGAGGTTTTGGGTAGTCCTCTTCATCGTGTCCTTCCACCAGAAGCGAAGCGGGAACGTCGTCATCTCCGTCGTCAGCTTCGAGAGCTCGCGGGGATGCCTGCATCCATCGCGGTCGAACGGACTTGGTGGCGCGGCTCCCCGTCTTTGTCTTTCGAGGATGTCTCTGACCTAGAAACGCGGTGCTCTGTGTTGCTATTTCGCTGTCAGCTGCTTGGGAGAGGGCATCGTCAGGATGGTAGTTGTGCAGAGGCTCTCGGAGGTTCTCCTCGTCCAGCGCCAGGCCGGCACGCTCCTCCACGTCCGAGGCATCCGAGGCCTCGTCATCGCGTCGGATAGCCTCGTAGATGGAGGGAGACCCTGTGGGAGGTAGGAAACGAGATAGCAAATTCGAAGTCATCATAGTTACTAGAATGCGGAGTTCCAGAAACCAGCGGTCAGCTCATTGCCGCCGCGCCAACCAGGGTGCTGCTCAGGTTAGTGTCACAGTATTCATCAGTTGCAGGAACAGAACAGGCGTGGAGCGGATTCGAGGCGAAGACATGGCAGAAATAAAGGCAGCAACGAGGGGCCAGGATGTCTGGATGACCTGCACAACCCCTCGTGATACATCTCGAGTTCATGCGAGCTCTCGCTGCGTGTGCCATGACGACGGAGCTGCAAGGCTTGGCACTTGTCATCGGCACGTGATCCAGCGGACTGCCCGTCCACATGGACAGACAGCTCGGAAAGCAGTCAAATGCCATTCCAGATGCAATGGTTCACCTGCGAGGGGCTTCTATCTAGAAGTTGGCAGTAGCTTAGAAGAATACCAGTCATCCAACATCCGGCGTTTGATTGACGTGATGATTGTGCCCAGTCTGTCAGCACTTCTGCTGCGAGGGTCTGTGCTGACCACACGCAACATTACTCCGTAGTGCTAAATTCCGGATCTCCATGCAACCAGTTGGATATCGCACACTGGCAGAGATAACGATGGCGTGAACTGCATACCATACCCTGGCAGAACCAGGCGGATGGGTCTTCGGGAAGGCTCTTCCAATCCCGGCCTATGAGGAGATAACGTGGCCGTCCTCCGTACCTGCCTAGGTGACTTAATGCCTGTCATGATCGGCTGCTGTCTGCACATGCATGTCGTCTGTACCACCCCGTCACAGCCTTCTTGATAGAAATCAGCAACCCGATATCAGTGCAGAGATCGAGAAAGAAGAAACAGGAGCAATGGAGGCCATTGTCAATCGGACTCATTACTGCCTCGTGGGCTCAGGTCAGGACTGTCCTAGACTCTACTCTGGAGGATATACTGGCAACAGACCAAGGGGGTCGTTCTTTTACTACTATTTAGGGGCATTAACAGCAGAATATTAAGGATTATTGCTTCCCCTGCATGTGGCGGCGTGTTTCTGTCGAGGCATCGAAGCATCGCAGCCGGACGAGCGAACAAAGAATCGCTGCTAGCGGCGGGGTCGACTGGAACGGAAGGTGCGCTGGGGCCTCTCCCTAACAGGCGGCCGAGCAGGCGCGGATTCAGCCCGTCTTGAGAAGGAGCGCCCGAGGCCCCGCAAGATGAATGGAGGATTGCTGGCCTGCGTTTAGCTGCCTCTTCGCCGTGGTTTCCTATCTTGCCAAGCAGCTGGCTGATTGTTTACCTCGCCGGGTGGTGAAGCAGCAGCGCAGGGCCTGTTGGGGCAGCAGCGACCGACTAACTCGCGAACTATGGCCCGCCGACCCCTTTCATTGCCCCCATTGATAGCCACCTCAGTGAATCGCCGCGAGAGCCACGACTGAGCGACTCCCGTCCGGCCAGCACCGTGCATGCCGTCGCCAGAAATCTCCAGACGTGCCGGCCGTTGTAGACCCGCCCCATCCCTCGCTCCCCTCCCACGCTGTTCCACCCTGTCCTCTGCACTCCGTACCGCGTCCCCTGTCCGCACACTACGCTCGACATACACGCATAACGCTCCCTCCCTTCGATTCGACATTGGTAGCCTTCGGCAGCGGATCGGGCCACGCTCTGCGTTCCTAATCCGTCAGCAGAGACTCCACTGCCCGTCAATCGCCTCTACCAACTCTCCTCTCTCCGATCTCACCCTCTTCCCTGATATCAAGTCCCTTCTCTCACCACCGCGTCCAGAAAGGCCCCCTTCGCCTGCTTCTCCGCCAACCCGCCTGTCTCCCAGCTGCCGTCCAGAGCATGCGCGCCCTTTCCCGTCGATTCTCCTAACCACAGACGCTCCATGAAGGTTGGTCCCGAATTGCTTTTGCAGGGTGCTCTATCTCATCCCGCCATCATCATCACGATTTCTCCTTCTACCGCTTGGCATTTGGCGCTGATACGGTTCTAGCACTGGTGTAGTGCCAAACAGCCACTGTTCAGGAGATTGGCCGATTGTCGCGTCTCGCATCCTGCCGAACGATTTTAATTCTACCCGCCTTCGCGTTCTTGGTACCTTGTCGAATAATTGCAACCTCGAGATCGACCAATGCGCCACTGTTCCATTCGTGCTTTGGGTGGACTCCATGCGTTCCGGTAACAGCCTCCCGGTTGATAGGCGCCTCTCTATTACTCGAGGACGTTGTGCAGCGTATATTGCCTGCTGCGCGCTGTTCTCGCAACCTACCCGCGGGTGAATTGTTTATTCGTTCTAAACAACCGAAAAGCGCGGTTCGACAGACATGGAGCAGGAGCGCCCTAACGGGGTCCGGCGAAACTCGGCCCACCAGGGGACTTACACTCGTCCCGTGGAGCGGAGGCCAAGCAAGAAATCTTCATCAAAGGACCGTCATGGAATAGTGTATCCCGACAGCTTTAGAGATGCGACTATCCGGACGGTGACACCCGATCCTGTGTCCGACCCTAGTAATCACTCTCCGTCGTCTGAAACCGGTTACCTGTCGGCCAATGCGGGCGTTTCTCCCCACTCGACCGTTAGATCTACGAGACATGACGATTGGGACCGACGCCGTGAATTCAGTCCGTACCATTCGACGGGTGATGAAGACGATTTGGCGCCCGAGTCCAGAAGCCAGCGGGCCCGGTCGAGGACGACTACCTTGGACGATCAAAGAAGTGAGATATCCCCCAACTCGTTTTTATCGCGAACCAGAAATCGTCTAGGATCAATCAACACTGCCACGACCCCTTTGAATTCCAAAGTGTCGGAAGAATCGGTTACTTCCATCGGTTACCCGTCTATTCAGTCGCCGACAGTCCTCTCGAACCAGCCAGGTAATCGCCAGCGGCTGACCAAACAGCCTCCGGGAGGGCCAGCTTTGGTTACGGGGGTGAGCCGGAATCCGGCCGCATTTGCCTCGCCTCTATCCAATGCCGACTCGGCAAAGATCTTACAGTTGATGAAGACCACATGCGGGAGAATGCATGGTATCCTTTCCTTTCGCACGGCGGCAAATGCCTCGTGGACTTCCGGATACTGTGCCATCAACGTTGCCACGGGAAGCTTAATATATCAAGCTAAGGGAGAACCGGCTCTCGCAAAGACTCTAATTCCTGATCTGCGTGGATGCCATGTGCGGACTCTTTTCGACCCCGAACTCCAAACGACCTATCTCAGCGTGTCCACTTTCTCGTCCGGGATGGGCATTCAACTGAGACCGCATGTGCAAGAGACCTTTGATTCCTGGCTCGCCGCATTGCTATGCTGGCAACCGATCCGTCCCAAGGGGGTGCAGAATAAACGGACAAAGCCTCAGTCTGTCACCATCGGTGAACGTCGTCTTGCCGATCGGAGAAGAAACTCGGAGAGCACCGTGCAGAAAGAGCCTGCGATCATCAAAGTAGGGAAGATGTTACTGTGGGAAAAGCCCAGTCCCTCTGGTGCGCGTCCCCCATCCGGCCGGAGGTCTTCGACCCATCGACAGCAACGGTCATCGTCCTGGCAAAGAGTGAGCTGCACTTTGCAGGAGAATGGTCACTTTAAGCTCTATACGGAGTCGGATGTTTCTCTCTTGAGAACGATCGAGCTCTCTCAACTTTCCCGCTCTGCCGTGCAACAGCTGGAACCTTCAGTCCTCGATGATGAGTATTGCATTGCAATCTATCCTCAATATACGGCCTCATCCACCTCGGACACTATGTCTCGCCCGATCTTCCTTTCCTTGGAGTCCAGGGTCCTCTACGAAGTCTGGTTTGTGCTCCTGCGTGCGTTCACCATACCTGAGCTATACGGACCCGAATCCCCAAGTGGCGAGGATTTGAAGCAGAATTTGACGAACCCTAACGCGCAATCCACAACGGATATGTTTAGAATCGAACGGACGCTATCATTGAGAATCACCGAGGCCAAATTAACGGATGACAAAGACGACGATGATGCTAAGAGTAGAGGGCAATCCAAATCGTCGGGGAAGGCTTCCTTTAGCGATTATTACGCAGAGGTTCTTCTAGATGGGGAGATCAGGGCCAAAACCGCAGTCAAGCAAAACACAGCGACGCCATTCTGGCGGGAGGATTTTACTTTCTCGGATCTGCCGCCTGTCCTCTCCAATGTTTCTGTGCGCCTCAAGACGCTGAATCCTGCGCAGAAGGATTGGACCCTCATTGCTCATGGTCCCTACAGTTTAGATGCGGATACGAATCCCATGAATGTTCTGGACGATCTGGAGGTGTCGTCTCACGATGCTACCTGTGGACGGGTCGATTTGCGACTGGATGAATTGGAACCTGGAACGGACATCGAAAAGTGGTGGCCAATTCTGGATGACAGGGACCAACCAGTGGGTGAGATGTTCATGAAAGTCCGATTAGAAGAGACTGTCGTCTTGATGTCTCATGAGTATGAGCCCATGTCAGAGCTTCTTCACTCTTTCACGAACAATCTCACCATACATATGGTCCAAATTTTACCTTCGGAGCTCAATAGGCTCTCGGAGATCCTTTTGAATATTTTCCAGGTATCCGGCCAGGCCACGGAGTGGATATCATCGCTCGTTGAAGACGAGATTGATGGCTTCCACAAAGACTCCTCAGTCAGCAGGCTGAGGTACACGACACGAATCCACTCGAACGAGTCCAAAGAGTCCGGGCAAGACAGAGAAGTCATCATAAGGGATTTGGGACGATCCGCGACATTTGAAGCTAATCTGCTGTTTCGAGGCAATTCCTTGCTGACGAAGGCGCTTGATATGCACATGCGCCGCCTCGGAAAGGAATATCTTGAAGAAACTATCGGAGAAAGACTGCGCGATGTTGATGAAAGTGATCCTGATTGCGAGGTCGATCCTGTTCGAGTGCATCGTTCCGACGATCTTGAGCGGAACTGGAGAAATCTGATCTCGTTGACTAGTCTTTTTTGGAAATCCATTTCCAGTTCTGCCTCCAGATGTCCGGCAGAACTACGGCGTATTTTTCGACATGTTAGAGCGTGTGCAGAGGACCGTTATGGCGATTTCTTGCGCTCAGTCACCTACAGCAGCGTTTCCGGATTTCTGTTCCTGCGGTTCTTCTGTCCTGCGATTCTGAACCCCAAGTTGTTCGGCTTGCTTAAAGGTAAGGCTTTGATCCTTAGGCTTGTGATTTGTCGCGACTTGACCTCTGACACTGATATAGATCATCCTCGCCCTCGGGCTCAACGCACATTGACTCTAATCGCCAAGGCTTTGCAAGGTCTTGCAAACATGACCACTTTTGGCAGTAAAGAGCCGTGGATGGAACCCATGAACAAGTTCCTGCTCTCCAATCGCGCTTCTTTCAAGGAATTTGTCGATGCAATATGCGCGATACCTGCCGACCGGCCAACACAGACGGTTTCACCTTCCTATGCCACCCCCATTCAAATTCTGAATCGCTTGCCACCCACGTCTCGGGAAGGTTTCCCCAGCCTGCCTTTCCTTATCGACCATGCAAGAAGTTTTGCGGCGCTTACAAATCTCTGGCTTGAATCAGCGCCAGAGAAGCTCGCTGAACTCGATGAGATCGAGCCGTCTGTAGCCAAATTCCACAGCTTAGCGCTTGAGATCCAGCAACGTACCAAAGAATGCCTTAGCAAAGCCGAGCAAGCAGAACGACCGAATGGAAATCACGAGGTAAAGTGGGAAGAACTGGTGGAGTCAATAGACCGATCTGCCACCTTTTACGATGAGAGCTCAAGCAAGCCTAGCACACCGGCTGCGGAGTTGCCACTCACCGCTCCGGCCAACATACCAGGAAGCCATCGGAATTCTATTGGATACTTTACGAGGCCTCCATTACCACGCAGATCAACCGATACGGCTGGTGACGCCGATGAAGACACTCCTCCGAGCTCTTCCTCCGCAACTTGGGATCACTCTCGCCTGCCGTTCTTGGTATCAAGATCAGAGACACGGGAAAGCGCAAATAGCTCCAAGAATTCGTCCACATATTCACTTGAGTATCCCGAAAGTTCCAAACCGCGTCAGTCTACGATCAGCCGAGAGATCTCGAGCAAGTATCGTTTCTTGGATTTGGTTCCTGTGCCTTCAAGACGTAAGAACAAGGAAAGTTCTTAATGACGTCTGCATGGGTTGTCACAACAATTAAATGGGAACGGGGTTGGCTTTATTATTAGCGGTCCAGAGTGTCTCATTGACGCAAATTCGTCGTTGATTTTCCTTCGATCCCGGAGTGAGTTTCCTCTTAATGACATACATGATTGGAGCTAAAGAGATGCAGCGTACGTTCAATCGTCCATTTTATTCGTTCAGTTTTTTATTTTGTCCTTCGTTTTCTTTCGCGCCTCTGTTCGACTTCGGCCTCCTTTTTTCCTTTGCGCAAGGCGAGAAGGAATATCGTTGCTACGGCTATGACCGGGAGGCAAATCCTGCGATTTTTCATTATGTATAGGATGTGGTTGTGTGTGCACACACAAGCGCATATGCATTCTGTGTACTGATTATCCTTTTCACGATTTAACGTTCTCTCAACCCCTTTTGGAAAGCATTTAATATGGTGTTTGGATACCCTGTCGCTGTTGGATTGAAGCGTGTTTTTGAGATATATCTGGCTTGCGCATAAAACATTTCCTTCATTTTTTTTTATCCTTTGTGCATCTTCTCTTACTGTCACATTGATACACGGGAGGCTTAAGATTTGTATCTTCATATTATATTATATCTACCTTACTAAAAGAGGTACCGCTCACGCGAAAAAAGAAATCAAACATTCCCAGTACCGAGCATCGATCTACAGATCAGCAGACTTTTTGTGTAGGATGCATAATACAATGGAGCAGATTCATAAGAATACAGACAAACATGAATCTCCCAGACGAAGCCACGCTGTATGCAACTGGACGTAAAAAGTACACTACATCCACAGACAAAGCTTTCCACTCGCCGTGCCGCCCGCAACCCAGTCTTTGCTTCGATGGAAAACGGCCACCGCAGGCACCGCCGTGATTCCATCACCCCCGAGCTGAGCAAGCTGGTCGCCGCTTGCGCTGTAGATGTCGACAAAGCGGTTCATGTTGCCGATGCAGAAGCGCTGGATTGGCGATTGGGGGTTCTGCTGCCATTGGGGGCGAAGACTGTTTTGTTTGAAACATTAGTAACCATCTTGGTGAAGGAAGGATGGTCAGTAATAATAACTTACATAGTCACCCATTTCCCTGTCTGGCAATTGTGCCTAATGACAGTGTCCGGCTTCATGTCGTCATCAGAAAGCGTGTGGCCGGGACTCCATGATGCGATGCCCTTTCGGCCAAAGTCGTACAGCTTGATGGTGTCGTCGTACGACGAAGTCGCGATCTGACCGACACTGTTGAACGCAGCGTGGGAAACGGACAGGCGACTCTCGTGTTCTCCCACGGGCACGGGGTCGGTGTGTGATAGCTTTCGGAGATCCCAAAGACGCATGAACCGGTCCAGGCTTGCCGTGGCGAAATAATGTGGATGAGACGGTAGCAGGGAGAATCCCCCGATTTTCTTCTCGGAGAGCTGCCAGCGCGCAACTGTGCTCTCCTTGGCCGGTGTCCGGACGTCGTAGCGCCCGAAAGCGCCGTCCAGCGTGGTCCAGTACAGACAGTTGGGATCGTCCGGTGCCATGTCAATGCCGGAGAGCGGGTCTTCCGTGGTCGTGTCTTCGGGTGCATACTTCTCCTCAGAGGTCATCTTCTCCAGGTCCATTTCCCGAATGGAGCTGTCGTAACTGGCAGTATACAAATGGGTGGGCTTCTGCGGTTGTATGACCATTGAACTGATGGTGCGAGTATGAGGCTTGAGTGTTGTGATTGCTGGATCCGGGTCGTCTTCCTCTTCCTCATCTTCCCGTTTGACATTGGATGTCGGACGCTCTTGGGATGCATCCACGACGCCGAGATGGCCCATCTTGTCGCCGGCGAATATCAGGGGCTTTACTTCGGAGGGATGGAACGTCATCGTGTACACTCGTTCGGGCGTGATTTTGATGCCTACACGCAATTTACGTTAACATGGGTCAAAAGCAATAGACAGAGAAAAAAATAGTACAAGGAAAGGAACAGCATACGGTTGGGCTCCCATAACTCCCAAAGCTGTAACCCACTCATCTGCTCTCTCAGCTTTTTCAAATCCTTATCTGTTGTGTTCTTGACATCCTCCTCGCCGAATGTCCGTTGGTAAGGCTTCGCGACACCTTTTGTGATAACATCCACGCCGAGGAGGTCGTCGCCGCTGAGCTTCTGCCCGGAAATCAGCATGTTATCGAGAGTAAAGAAATCCGACTTGCGCATCCTCTTGGCCCGTTCCGCCTCCTGGGCAGCCTCGTAAGCCTCGTCCGCTTTGCGTTTCTCGACCTCGCTGTCGGCGGCGATCCCGCGCAGCCTGGCCGACATGCGGCGGGGGACGGGGGGCTCATCTTCCTTCTTCGCCTTCTTTGGGGTCGCCTTTTTCTTGGATCGGGAGCCATCGCCAGCTGCAGTCTTTGGCGACGGTTTGGACAAGAGACCAGAGGATTGCGCCTCGAGGGTGAGCTTCTTCAGCAGCGCATCTCGTTCGGCGATGTTGGCGAGCCGCTGTTTTTCGAACTCCGACAGCTCGTTTGACGGGTCGTTTATCTCGGCCGGCATTGCGAACAGAGACGCGGAGAAATCCCTTTTCAGCAGTGAGCAATTGGCCTCGAGCTGCTCATGCGAGCGGCGCAAGTCGCAGCAGCTGGGCGCCACGCCGGTGGAGCGTCGACAGTCTAGAGACGCGTTAAGTGGGAAGCCATGCGCGCGCGCCCACGTGACCCGATAAGATGGGTTATTTTTTCAGTATCATTGATTGACTGATTGCAACCGGTGTCCTGCTTTCCCCTCCCCCGTCAATTCAGGAATTCTTAAGATGTATTATTATATCTTTTGAAAGCTCTTTCCGTGTTCCGAGCAGATGTCAATGCCCTCACTGCGCCCATTTGATCTGAATGCTGTATTTCTCATTTTGACCAGCTCTTGTCGAAGCTCCGACCAGGCCACTCTCTCAACGACGGCAGAGCCATTATCTTGCGATTAAATATGCTGTCGAAGGTCTCCTGCAGACTTATCGTTCCGACGACTGAAAGTACCTTCCTGCCTTTCCTTTATGAAACTCGCACACTGAAAACGCCGCCATTGTCCTTGCGGAAGAGGCCGGGCCTTTTTTGCAACCGCTGCTATTCTACTACGCAGAGTAGTACATCTTCAGACAAACCCTCAGAGGAAACTGCGTCCGAATCTTCGCAAGATAGCAATACCGAGTCGTCGAGCAGTCAAGGTCCTCGCATATATATCAAGAAAAAAGCCGCATCCATTCCTTCGGCCAGGCCTCAGAAACGAGCGTCCAAACCTGGCTCAACAGTGACTCGTAGTGAGAGAGAGATATTTGATCGGTTATTCGCGAAACTAGGGTCCAGTCCTCCCCCGGAATTGGCTCCTGGCGATAAGCGAAAAGAAGAGCAGAAGCAGAAGCAGACCCCTTCAAGCACTACTTCAAACACGTCATCTCCGGACGACTTGGAGACGGATGAATCGGCGCAGATATCGGCGATATTCCAGGAAAGTATAGAAGAGCTTAAAACTGGAGCGAACCAAGAGCCCGGATTGCACACGGCACCAGCGAGCGCTTCCCAGCAGTTGTCTCATATCGACAGGCTGAAAGCGGATCAGGTGTACAGGAAACTCGATGATTTCATGAACTCCACCGCCGAAGATGAAAGTCCAGACCAGGTGGAGACGTCGCGACTCATCAAGCTAGTGGTACAAAGAGAGTCGGAGAAGATCGAGAACGAATTACGACAGACAATCAGAGAAGGGAAAGGCGATCTCGGGCTGTGGAAGGTTTGCGAAGAGCGCATATTTGGAATGCTACGGCAACTAGACGAACCATCTCATAATCATAATCACTACTCGGGGAGCCCAGAACTGGCGAATGGGCGAGACTCGAAGGATACCGACGCAGAGGGCAGCAAGGATCCCGAGAATTCGGCTTCCGAACAGCAACCCTTGGATATTCCATCCTACGTGCCGAAAAACGCCATCATCTCAGCTGTGTACTCTAACATGCTCCTCGTCGTCTTCCACCTGCTAAGAAGGAACTTCCCCAATTCGCCATTGATCAGCGAGATCTGGCCCACCATCCAATCCTACGGACGGGCTTCCGTGGTTTTGGGCGCATCCACACAGCTGTACAATGAGCTAATCCGTTACTACTGGCGTGACTGCGACGACCTTGCAACGGTGGTGTCCCTTCTGAAGGAGATGGAAGAGACGGGCGTCGAGCCGGACACGAAGACGTACAGATTGGTCCGGGCCATCGCCACGCAGCGCGAGCGCGCGAGACAAAAGTATATCCGACAGCACGAAGAACTCCGCAAGGGCGCAGGACAGGACTTGTATAACGACTCCACGAGCTGGATGGAGACGGTGCCCAACATGCATGCCTACCGTGAGCTGGTGGGATCGGGACACCAGCAGAGCTGGGCCGATCGGATCCAGCAGCGTCTGGAAGAGCTGGGTATAAGTGAGGCGCTGGACAAGAATGCGGAACGGGATCTGGAGCGTCTGTATAGTGAAGAAGAGGAGGAAGAGGAAGAAGAAGAACAAGAAAAAGAGAAAGAGAAAGAGAAGGATGAAGGTGACGATCTTAAGTGACGTCGAATCCTTTCGATCTTGGACATGCGATGCAGTACCACTGATGTCTAGGGCATGTTTCTGTGGGGATGCTCCCCACTCATTTGTATAATAGTATTTATTATTATTCTAGCTTGGAGTTCTTCGGGGCGTTGGGTATTTTGTCCATAGTAATGCCGAAGGTACATAGAAATTGTAATTATAGTATCACGCATAGAAGAGGAGATCCAAATTCAAATTCAAATAAATATATGTGCAGTACAGGAACAGCATCGGATCAATTCGAAGATTCTTTCCCGACTAGACAACTAACCAGGAGCGTTCTACTCTAACAGCCATAAACGTACATATACACATACACATACAAGGTCAATTGAGATAGGTATAATACAAACTTGCGCTTGAATTAGTGAGTAAATGAACATTGAATCAGATTAGATCTTCAGCCCCCAACTCCGCCCCAACCCCACAGCCGTGCTGGCCAGAAAGCCGAGGTAGGACTTCACATCAGCGAGCTTCTCGCCAATAGCCTTGTTGTCCTGAATTCGGCGGTTGACGAAGGCCTCTGTGGCCGAGAACTTTGGGCTGGGATCCTGCGTCATGACGACTTCGGCGCTGGCGTAGATGGTCGACAGTGACAGGCGCTTCGTGTACCAGGAGGCGTCGATGGAGGTGTCGCCGGCCAGGTAGAGGATGTCAGAAGACAAGGAGTGGAGTTCGGAGAGGGCCAGGGGAATGTTGGATGGGAAGGACATGAGTGCTAGAGCCTGTAGAACATAGTTAGGTATGCATATACATACACAAAGGGAGGGAGAGAAGGAGGGGAGGGAAGGATCTACTCACATCCTGCCACCGATGTATGATTTTCTCGTTCATCCTCAATCGCTCCAGGAGCAGAATCCTGACTTTCTCGTCCACACTCAATTCCCGGCTCGCATTGTCTCCTTCATTTTTCATCTTCTCGAAGAGCCCATTCTCCACCTTGGCCCTCAACAGTCCTCGCCTGCTCGCCAGCCAGAACAGAATCAGATCCATCTCCTGCCGCTCAAACAGCTGCAACGACACATCCAGGAATCCGACATCGCGCGCGCCCAGCGTCAGCGCCTCCTTCGTGAAGCCGTGCTCGGGGATGTGCTCCAGCGCAGCGGAGAGGATGGCCGTCTGGGAGTTGGTGTATTCGTGTGTCGGCAGAGGAGGATGGAAGTGGGAATGGTAGCATCTCGCTGTGGAAGGGATCTGAGTAGCAGTCGAAGGGCAGCGAAGAGTGTTGTTGGTGCTGCTGGCGCGTCGAGAGGATTGAAGCGAAAGGGATCTGGTGATAATTCTCTGTCCGAAAACGAGTGATTTCCTGCGGTGCTGCTGCAATTTCCCATATTCCGACAGGAAGAAAGCCCTAGCTGCGCTTGAGGATGGTAGTCTCGTCATGCTGGTCGCCTTCTGGCGACAGGTGAGGGACAACGGCTGAGCCATGATGCTGGCTGAAAGCAGTAAGTAGGGCTTTGCGACAAGTCCAGGAAGTTGCACAATTCGTGTCAATCAATCTGCACGAGAGTAATTCGAACGATAGCTGTTCTCAATCGAACTGGTGTATTACCCTCAAAGTTAATGTTATGAAGTTCGAGGTCATGATTCATGAGCAAGCTTGCGCTCCGGTGGGTCGACCCGGGCAGGCCGAAAAACAAGAACTACACCGTATTAAGGTTAATGTTTCCGACCTGCCGAAAGCTCCCGCTGGCGACTATTACCGTGGTAGGTAGTTCCTTCCTGTGAGGTGCATGTAGTCCATAATTTTTTTATTCGTGTCTGTTGATATCTAAACGCGAATTCTACTGAGGGATTGCAGAGTAGACAGCCTTCTGGACCTTGTCGCAGAGGCTTTGCCTCGTATAGTTACGTGGAACAGACCGGTTTGTGGCATTGCTTCTATTAACCGTAGTACCTTTTGCCTTTGCGTTAGATAGACGTATCCGTGGTAGAGGCCAGCAGTGATACTATGAAAGCAGCATCATAATTGGCTGTGCAGAAACTAATCACGAGTGATCGCGTACAGTGACTTAGATATACCTGATGTTGCCACCCCTTCCGAGGGGGATGAATGCACCATGAGTAAGCATCAGTGGTACGCGCCAAAAGGACGAGTCTCAGACACTGTCAATATTCTGTGCGAATGGATATAGGTCCTCTCGGGGTAGCAGATGTGCTACTAATTAAAAGGGCTGCCTGGTAAGCCTGTCAGAAAATCATTCAGACTGTCTGTAACCGATGTTATTCTCGTGTGACACATGAAGCCACGTCCAGAGTCGAAGTCCCTGTTCACTATCGATTCCAGGCCAGCTACCATTCAAGCCGAGAGTCCTTCGCCTACTCTGTCACTGCTGATTGTTGAGGGTGGGAAGGCCCTAAAAAAATTACCTGGGTGTGGTAATATTATCTCATCGCTCAGACTGGAGCAACCCGTTCTGTGGGCATTTGCTGCACTTTGAGCGAGAGATGTGGCGATGCAGCGGCTGAATAAAAAGTTTTCTTGTTGCATGATTAGCGATTCAGGTGTGCATTTCTCGAAATCGCTTTTCTGCCCAATATTAGTAGACCTCCGAGAACATCCAGGTGAAAACAGCTGAAGTGCCACAGAGTATGTTACTCAGCTGAAAGATGCGCTCGCCGTTGACAACAACAAAAACGTGCAACGAGAAGAGACTCCTCGGACATGGATGGTTTGAGAGGTGTCGATTGGGATTTGGGAGATACTACTGGCCCTGCTGGCTAAAAAACACGCAGTCAAAGTAGAGAAAACTCTACTACACCCACGCTAGGGATAGTATAAAGACACCTTCAGTGATCGAATCAGGTCTCGTAAAGCTCCTTCAGTAGCGGCACGACTGCAAAATCAGTCACATCTCTGCAGATATCTCGGAGGGGTGATGACCTCCACTAGCGAGAATATTGGGGAGGCGAACAGGGAAGCCCGTTGCACAAGGGCTGACAGTGACTTTTTAGTCACTGAAACCGCCAAGTTTCAAGAAAATGCAGGGATGTTAGGCCAACCATGGAACCCATAAGAATTTCGAGCCAAAGCAAGGACTGACGACAAATTAAAGGCAAAAGTCAAGGAACTCGAGCAGGGACTAATTTCGCCGTCGCTGCATGGGTAACGCGAGTGTGCAACCAGTCAACAACCACCACCAACCCGCCAGGGATTGACAAGACGAGGGAACAGAGATCTCGTTAGGCAAGCTGAAGACAGAAGTTTGGCACGTCCCTACAATACCGCATGGCGGATTGCGCCGAAGCCCGAGGTGGTGTATGTATGTACATACATACATACATACATACATACATACATTCCGAGATAAGTCCAGACGTTCTTCAGTTATCACAAGGTGATAGGCCAGTAAAATAAATCCCGGTTCTGGGAGATCCCGCAAGTTGCAACCTAGCAGATACACAGTCTCGGGACTCTGTGCAGCTGCATCATACAACTTCCTGATTCTCTGGAGAAGATGACTGAGCCGTTCAGAGAAGACGAAAAGTGAAATGACGCGTGTGAGGGTTAGTGTGGCTCCATGGGCCAATATCCCATTGCAGTTTCGATCGATCGGTGCTTCTGCTTGAAGTCAAGCAGGACGCCTGGCGGCCCAGTTCAGGCCGTCCATGGTTTTCAATCATCAGCGGAAAGAAACGCAGAATCGCAACTTTCCAATTGACATCAGGTTGGTTTGCATAGGACCTTTGAGATGATGCACCGTGTATCTTAAAAGAAATGGCTTCAAGAACAGATCAGAGAAACTAATCATGAGACCCAGCAAAGGTGAATGTTAGCACGACTTCTGTCTTTCGAGTCTCGAAGACCAAGAACTCGCGGCTTCAGCAAGGAAATCCCTCTCCCGCACGGCATGTGCATGAAGGTATGGGAGCATAGTCGGTAGAAAGAAGAGTAAAAGGATTGATCGACGGATCGCAAGATGCCTCTGTTGACATCATCAGATGAACTGATCAAATGTGCCCATGTCGCGTACGGAGTAACTAGTTAGCTCCGGTAAGAGCATTCCTGCCATGCGCTTCCTCCGTAGACCAGCAGTGATTGGGTTAAGTTAGCTCCATTCAGCCGGTGGAAACCATCTTGATCGTCTCCGACGCCACCGTAGCAGCTTTTTCTCCGGAACAGGAGCCGCGGACAGACTGGCTTCTTGGCATGTAAGCCACCGGTGGTGATCCTTGCGATGTACTACTGCGTACACCGCAGGTACCTACCTAGGGAGGTACCTAAGGTTCAAGAGCCTAAGATCCTAGATCCTGCCTAGGCGGCAGGGATCCTGGACCGAGAATCATCGATAGATGGGTCCATGTGGCTGATGACTTGGAGATGCCCTCCACAGGCATATTTCGAAGCAGGATCTCAAATCAATTATGCAGTCGGGGTATTTCGACTTGTCCAGCGTTTTCTAAGTGAGGCCCCTGTCTCAGTTTGACCATGGAGATCACTTCTGTAGGGGCGTATGTCCTTCGTGCACCGTGCCGGATGCACCATACGGCGCAGCTAGTGGCGGGGTAAATCAACCAGGCCACGCCCTGTGATTGGGCCGAACTCCGGAGACCAGCACGGCCGGCCTGGTTGGACGTGGAGGACACGATCAGACTCGGAATCCGTCGAAGGTAACCCTGCCTGTATAAAAGAGAAACAAGAACAATTAGTTCCTGAAGGTAAAGAACGGATTGAAACGGACAGCATCCAATTGGTATGCTCGGGAAGTTCACTCACGCTGCCAATTGGACATCGGCTTCCATTGAATCTTGTCCACTAAGCTTGGGAGAACAGATCGCCATTCAATGCTCGTATTGGACGCAATTGATTGCGTATTATCATCAACGTTAATTCCCTCACCACTTCCACTCGGCAGCAGCCTCGATGGCTCGGCGCAGGACACGCGCCTGAGTCGGCCAATGGCCGGGTCTCCGGCACCTTGGAGGACACCACACCAAGCCCAATTTTAAGTGCCAAAGTTTGGATGAAGAAGAGGAGCAAATAGACAAACGACAACTCTAAACCTCAAGGCCGATCGGGTCTTGGAATGCAGGCCAAGCAATTAGGTAAGATAGAGGTATTTGCTTCTAGTCCAGCACCACGCTGCCGGTGGGACGGCGAGGGCCCAGGCACGGCTCCACCTGCCTTATCGCGGGCTCCACCGGCTTTGCGGCCGCTCTACCGAATACGGAGGCACGGGCAGCTGAGGCATTCCATCGTGAGCGATGTACGAAACAAGTATAAAACGCAAGATCAATGCAGAGGATGGATCAATTCGACAACAAGGCTGAGAGGATCGTATCTTTGCCAATGGATGTACTCAGTGATGGAGCAGCTTATCTCCATGGGCGACGTTCTAACGGATTCAACGATCCACCGCTTCTCTCTTCTTCTCTGGTCTCGAAAGCCGATGTCGCACTGGAGGAGAAAGGATCAGAAACCATAGGGTAAGCATGATAATGACGCGGAAAGGAACTCAAATCGCTCGACGGTTGGCCCCTTGCTCCAAGGCAGCAAGGCTCCGAACGCCCCGCTGCTCGACACGATGCCGTCTCCGAGATTTCCCTACGAGAAGAAGCAGGATGGAATGTCTTGGGCCGCGAGATCCTATCCGGCTGCGCCAAATCATGGCACATGGAGATGTCGTTATTCGCAGCGTGGTGCTTATTGGAGCCTTAGTAATCAGCGACGCCAGCCCCCAGCGCCTGTGGTGGTGGAGCCAGCGCCAGCCCTGCAGGTGTCGTGCATGTTTAGGGAAGTCCAGGGCATGCCGCGCCGCCACCCATGCAGCACCACTTGCTCATCACAGAAGTAGCTTGGATGCTGAATAATACTGGAACCCTCACATGACTGTGCAGCGCGGCATTTGGCCGCAGAGGCAGTGGCTTATCAGATCCTGTCCTTCGTCCATGGACGGGTGCAGGCCTGCGATTGTTGCACATCTCCAGTCCCAGCTCCAAGGTTACTCAAGGCCTCAGCCATTCGACTGCTGCTGAACATAGTTCACAATGAAGAATTCATTAGTCATCTGTAGTGCTGCATGCGTAGCTGCGATTCCTCGCTGTCGAGGTCGAGCACTAAATACGGCAGGCGAGGGCGGCCGGGCCCGCAGAACGCAGGCGGCAGGCGGCCTCGAGTCATTTCGACAGGCAAAAAAAACTCGGCCCAACCAACACTCTCCTGGCTCTTTCTGCCACATACCTCCAAGCGTCGTCCACTCCGGTCTAACCACCCTGGTAGGGATCCATCCCCGCCTCCAAGCCCAAATTTCGTCTAGCTCTCCATCCACGGTTCCCGGCCCGTGATTCTTCGCGTCGCCCTTCCACTGCCTTGACCGCGACGGAGCCGCGATCGAGCAAACAGCGCAAACTCCATCGCCGAGCTGACCTCCACGGCACCCAACGCCCTGTGACGCTGGTCCATACCGGTCCATACCGCGCTGTAGCTTTGTGACGACAAAGGCAGCGTGCGATTTGGTCGCCAGGACGCGTATCAGGCAAAACGGTCTCTCGAGCCCGCGTCAGTAGTGCTAAGGACCATTGCGCGGCCGGCCAAACCCTCTTCGCCCGACCCCAGCTGATCGCAGGCAATCCAGCCTATTTGGCAGCCTAAGTCTGTGCAGCACTGGGCAGTCGCGTGGGAGCATCGAGGCATTGTTTCGTTCTTTCCATCCCTCAGACCAACAGTAAGCTCAGGAAGGAAAGAAGAACAAAAAAAAGGTCAGTAGAGATCAGCCCTACTCTGCAGCTGCAGAGACACGCGCGGCGCTTCTCTCAGCGCCGTGCAGCAACGGCCCAAGCTGCCTCTGCCTGCCTAGTTAATTAATTCGAGATCCTCGCTGCGGCGTTCCTTCTCCCGAGTCCTGAGTCCTGACTCCTGACAGGCTCTGCAGATTCCAGCCCATCGCCCGGCTAAACGACCCCATTTCCCGTTGTGTGCAGCTGCACTGTGATCCTCTTTTCCCATCTTGTGCGTGCTCACTTTCCCCCCGTCCCGCTCTGTCCCCGGGTAACGCGCGTGTCCACTGTCACCTGTCTGCCTACCACTGACGAGTTCCAGTGTCCTTCGAAGGTCGTCTCGTAGACCCCAACCTCCAGAATCCCTGTCCACAGGGCCCGTCTGACGTCCCTGAGCCTACGAGCGACCCGGGCTCTTGCTTGCCCACACAAGCGCCCCCCCTCCATCTTCCGTTTCGCTCCCTTCGTGCAGTGCAGCCTCTGCCTGCCCTCACACCTTGCCTTTCCATTTCGAACCCTGAGCGGAGGGGAAGGTCCCAATCCATCGTATCCTTTTCCGGCAGCTTCTACTACAAATCATGGGTGGGTTGTGTTTCCTTTCTGCTGCTTCTGTCCTCTATGCCCTCAGCCGACTATCTTTTTTTTTCCCCTCGTACTTGGCTGCCAATTGTTCCTAACTTCATTACCTTTTTTTTCCCCTTTTTTACTTTTACTTTTTTTTTTTCGTTCCCACCCCTCTCCCACACAGCTACCCCCTAAGGCCTCCTTCTTGCCTTGCTGCTGTTCCCATCAAGCCGGCTGCGGTCTGGCCCGCCACGCACCCCTCGTCTTGGCTACGGTGTACGGAGTCGAGGGAACACCAACAGGTGCTTGCTCCTATTCCACTGCGGCTGCGGCTACGGCTGCGTCTGCTGCCCACCTAGCATACCTGAACGTCTCCTCTCCACTTTCACGCGCTTCTTTCTTGTTTCCTTGAAACTTTTCTTTGACTCGGGGCCGTTGTCTTGTTTTCGTCTTTTCTTTCTCTCCGATCCCTGATATCCCCCATCCCTCTTGTCCAATCTTATCTCCTTCTGGAAGCAGCCCACTGACGCTTTGTTCACTATAACAGCTGACGTTTATCGACCACATCAAGTAAGTGGATAACATTTCTTTCAGTATTGCCTGTCACATAATCCCCGCTCAGATAAAACGGGGCCCTGTGAATGGAGACGAAATGATGAGTCGACATCTTTGTCCCCAATGAACAAGGAGGCACCATTTTTGGAGCACAATTGCTATTCACTCCCCCGACTCTGTTATCTTCCAGTCGCAGGGATGCGAATATCATGACAAAGTCAAAAGTTGGAGACCAAGATGGTGGGAGGTGAAGAGAGCGGACCTGTTGTGGCCTACACCTAGCCAGCGCTGTCCCTCCGAGCTTCCTGGCTATAGATCGTTCAATTCGCTGTCTTATGGCGGCATAAGTTTTCCCTCATGTGTCATGACATTCTTTCACTTATATCCTCGCCTCCCAGCAAGGTTGGCGTCACCTGACCTCCAAACACGCTCCGCTCCTTTCACAGGGCCCTTCTCTTACTCGCTTCCCTCGTCCTCCAATCGTCATCTCTCTTATCACCCCGCTCATCTTTTCCCCCCCCCCCTCTTCCCTACAACCGATGTCCGTCGCTGCTAACATTACCCAGCGCGAGAGGTCTCGTTCTCCGCGTCGTCGTTCGCGTAGTCCTCGACGCAGCCGCCGTTCATATTCGCCTCGCAGCCGTTCTCGCAGCCGTGACGACTACCGTCGCAGTGACCGCAGATCCAGATCTCCTATGAGTGGTGCAGCAGGCGCTTCCGGGGGACATTCAGGTTCTGGTTACGGAGGGCGTGGCGGCTTTTCCGGTAGATCGTACGAAGAGCGCGCAGCGGCGAAAGAGCAAATGATACAGTCAGTGCGCGAATCTTCACAGCAAGACCGCCGGGTCTATGTCGGCAATCTATCCTACGATGTCAAGTGGCATCACCTGAAAGATTTCATGAGACAGGGTGAGCAGGGTCATATAATCATATGGGTTGGATTGCGCGACGGTCCGGTGGGGTGTGGCTGACTGAAGGTTGTGCGTTGTATAGCTGGAGAGGTTATCTTTGCCGATGTCTTACTCCTTCCGAATGGAATGTCGAAGGTGGGCGCCAATGTGTAGCAGTGGCTGGTCTTTTTTTTTTCCTGGTTTGTCTTTGGTTACTTTGATGGACTGTTGGGTTGACGGGTCGGGACCTGGCCGTCCGGATATTGTAGGGCTGCGGGTACGTTCTTGACATCTGCATGATCTCCTAACCCCCGTCTGTTCTGTCACACTGACCGCGCCGTTTAGGATTGTGGAGTACGCGACAAAGGAACAAGCACAAAATGCTGTCAACACACTCAGCAACCAAAACCTTATGGGACGACTCGTTTATGTCCGCGAGGTAAATCCCCCCGGCCATCTCAGTTGTACCGAAGTTCTCAATGGATAGACGACTGACAAGGACCTTTTTTTTTTCTCTTTGAATTGCAGGACCGTGAACCCGAACCCCGCTTTTCTGGCCCCCCCTCCCGGGACTTTGGCAGAGGTGCTGGTTATGGCGGTGGACGACAGATCTACGTTGCCAACGTTTGTTTCCCCTGAAGACAAGATTAATCCAGAGTTCGCGTGTTGACTTGGGATGACTCACAGCTCCCTTACAATGTCGGTTGGCAAGACCTGAAAGACTTATTCCGCCAAGCTGGTAAGTCCAGAACGTGCTGATGTTGATCTAATTGTGCATACCGGATGTAGGCAGACAAGAATTAACCATTGCACCGTGCAGCCCAACACGGCGCTGTGATCCGCGCAGATGTCCACACCGACCCGAGCGGCCGCCCGAAAGGTTCTGGTATCGTTGTATTTGAGTCTGCTGATGATGCTCGTAATGCTATCCAGCAGTTCAATGGCTATGAGTGGCAGGGGAGAAACCTCGAAGTTCGCGAGGATCGCTACGCCGGTGCAGGATTCGGTGGATACGGCCGCGGCGGCTATGGCTACGGCGGTCGCGGCGGCTTTGGCGGTCGTGGTGGTTTTGCTGGCCGCGGCGGCTATGGCTTCGGTGGGCGCGGCGGCTATGGCGGGGGTGGATATGGCGGTGGCTACGAAGCTGCTGCGTCTGTCCCGCCCAATCCGTTTACTGACTATGCCACCTCTGGCGGAGACAGGAGTAACACCATCTACGTCCGTAATGTGAGTATCCGAAGCGATGGCTGGGTGGTTTTCTTTGGCTGGCGCTGACATTCCATAAGCTGCCCTGGTCTACATGCAACGAGGATCTTGTCGACCTCTTCTCCACTATCGGCAAGGTCGAGCGTGCAGAGATCCAGTACGAACCGAATGGTCGCTCACGCGGTACTGGTGTGGTCCAATTCGATAATGCGGAAACTGCTGAAACTGCAATTGGTGCGTCATAGCTATCTGCCTTATGTCCGAGGGGTTGCTAATCTGTGTGTTCTAGCTAAATTCACCGGTTACCAATACGGTGGCCGTCCTCTGGGAATCACCTTTGTCAAATACATTACGCCTCCTGGTCATGGCGATGCGATGGACGGGGCTGAGCCGACGTCTGGTCTGACTCAGGACCAAATCATGTAACATTACCAGAATGATGGGGCTTTTTCTTTTTCTATGGACTCGTGGACAGATACCTCGTTTTGTTATGTCAAAAAAAAAGTTTGCGGTTGTACTACACCAGATTGTTTTCTCTTTTGAGATGTGAATTTCGATAAAACAAACAAAAAAAAAGCTGGCAGTTAGGTTTAGGTTGTTCACTTTAGCAACATGGATTCATGATCACCTTTCTGTGTATGCTACGAAGCCAAAAGAGTGGACGAACAGATTGATTTGTTATCTGGTCGATACTGGCTCTTGTTCATTCTTTCTTTACGGAAGTACTTTCGGTGGAGAGTAAAACAATAATAAAGAGAGTACACACAGGCCGATCGATATAGTTGAGTTGTGAACTTCCAGCCCCCTTCCTATCCTAGGAGTCAACAGGCTGGTTGGCTGGTAAAAAAAAAAGACACTGTGACGTGACGAAAAGAGAGAGGACCAGTACAGAAAAATCAATTTCGTTCTGTTCATTTCATTTCATAGAGACAAACAAAAAAAAAACACCACCAAAACCAATAATACCCCAAGACACTAACTACTAGTTAATGATAGAGAGGTCTGTCTCACTGGAAAGAGAGAAAGTAATGGCCATAAAAAACGCCGGACCTGCAGGAAACAGGAAGGAGGGGGAAAAAAAGGACATAACATATACGTTAAATTTATTGAGCCGGGAGGAAAAAGAAAATGAACAAAACAAAAAGTAAAAAAAAAAAGGGGAACTGTGCAGAACAGCCCTTGTTGTGCATGTGACAGTGACTAACTAATTCCCTGGGCCAATTTCCCCCCCATCTTTCTACGGAAACGGAAAGTGCTTTGAATTTGAAGACCGCTCATCGACTATATATAGATGTATATATTTCCCATCCGCGTTGTCATTCACTCATTCATCTCAGGAAGTTGGATCGACCTACGGCATTATTCACGAGGTCATCGTACGAGGAAATTTTCCTGGCATCTTCAGGAGGTCAATTGTGGAGGAGCTGTTTTTGGACTGCGCTTGGGGACGAACAGCATTTGATGATGCTGATGGACCAGTCGCCCCCGCTGTGCCCTCGCTCGACAAAGGGGAAGTTGCGATTGAGGATGGCGTCGAAGCCATCACAGAAAATGGCGATTGGCTGCTCTGTTTCGAGCGCTGTGATTCTTGTCTCCGGAGTTGGCCCTGGTTTGGACCGGCTGCTGCCACCTCTTCACCCTCGGAAACCGAGGTCAAGGCAGTAGTCGTAGTGGTTGACTGTTCAGTGGGATTCATACTCGGAGGCGCTGTGGAGATACTCTCGCGATCTGTTCCGATTGCGCTGGCCGAGTCTCCACGATTCTCCGTGGAAGATGCGACTATGGAGGCCTGAGAAGGCGAGGAGATGGCTTGGCGGACTGGAAGAGCCGCTGATCGATCTTGTTGGACTGCCACATCATGCTGTATTGTTTGAGGATTTTCGTTGTTCACGGCGACGGATGTGCTGGTAGTCAGGCCTGCTGATGTACCTATCCAGTCGCCGTAATGGCTTTGGTGCCGTTCGTGCTTGGAGGGCGAGGACCCTTCGTTTGTAGTCCTATACGGCAGCACACTCTGCTTGGTATTATCATAGTCGTGGCCCGCTGCCTGCTGATGAGAAGAGGGAACCGGAGCTCCCGATCCAGGCGGGGCTCCAGCCTCTGTTAGAGCTTCTCTGCCTCCCGAACTCTCTCCACTAGAACGTGGTTGAGGGTCGTGTAAGTGTCGGTCGATTTGGACATCACTTGGGAATCGCCCACCTGGTTGAGGGCGCGGCGCGGGCGTCTGTGCTGCCACTGACGGGGCCCGGTGTAATACAGCTGAGCTGCCAGAGTATGGAGTTCGGTCGGCTTCGTCTTCGTCCATCACACCGTCGCTGCTGATTGAGCTTGCCCTGAAGCTGCCGCCGCTAAGAGTTCGCATATGACGTTTGACAAATGCATTCCGTGCTTCGCCTGTTTTTCCAATCAGATTCGCGATGTCCTCGTACCATGCCATCATCGTGTCGTGAGACTCGGCGCGGAATACCCAGGCGTGACCGCGGTGCATTGATCCAGTTTGCCGTCCTTTGAGCATAAACTTATGGGAAGTCGAATCAGGCTGTGAGTGCGAGCCCAACTTCTGCTCTGGCAAGTACAAGGACATGACCGGCGTTTGGAAGGCGATTCGATCCGCAGACTTGAATTCATGAAGATGCGTTGGAGACAGAACATACCTGCGATCGGAGATCAGTTACCAGCTACCGGAAGGGGGAACTAGAAAAAAAAACACCAGTAGCGCAACGAACCAGCCAGGTGTATAGCTTTTCAGGTATTTGCTCTTCCGTTCCAACATGCCGGACCGCACTTCTACAGCAGCGGGATGGTCCTTCCCAGGGTAAGTGATGTTCTCGAGGCTCCGTAGCGGAATCCGGGGATCGACCAATTGATCGTTTCCGGCGATAAAATTGTTCCATTCGTGGTCTTTGGGCATCGAGATAGGGCCGGCCCGAAGCTTCTCGACTACGTCGTAGGCTTCGTCCGCCTCCCGCTTGAGAATGCTGGCGTATGCATTGTATGCTTTCTGAATCTCGCCAACGACTATTGACTCCAGCTCGCGACCCGAACTTTCAAGATTGAGATGTGCCTAGCTCAGGTCAACACTGACAAAACCAGGAAAGGGTAAAACGAAAAGAGCCTACCCTGTGCAAATAATTTTCCTCCTCAATCTGTCTTTCAAGCTGCCTCTGTACACCCAACCTCAGAATGAACGGATCATGTTTCCCGGACGTGGCAGACGGATCGACGTCGACGAGCCCAAGGGTTTCCTGCAAATTCCGGACCGCCTTTCGCGTGCTCTCGACCTCCTTATCGACGTTGTTCTTGAAATCCCCGGACAAACTCTTGATCTCCTTTGTCTTCTGTTGAAGGTCACTCCGTAGGCCGGTCAGCTGCATCACGACCTCGTTTTCGACCTCCCTCGCTCTATTGGCCTCAATCAGACCCTGCTTATGGTAACTCCGAAGAATTTCAGTCGCATCCCCCAGCCCACCTGATTCCAGGAACGTCGAAGGCATAGTCATGTTATTGATAATATTTGACGCCGACAGTAACAGCTTTGCCCTCGTTTCGTACGATTTCTGGATGTCCTTGAAAAAGATAATCAGATCCTTCAGGACTTTGCGCCAAGCTATTTTCCCGTTAGTTCTCCCAATCTCGCGCTCACCAGACGAAGGGGACTTGCCTTGAAATCGGTTCGCGAGCTCATCTGTAGGGCTCCCACCAGTTGGGATGGGGACGTAGAAAGCACTGTTGACATCCTCACCGCCATACTTCTCCTTCTCGCCGAGATGGAGACTCCTCACGCTGCCGGCACGGAGGCTTTTTCTGCTGCTGCTGCGCTTGAGACTTCCCTTTTTGCTTAACGAGGGCTTCTTCTTCAGCGTGCCGCCGCGAGACGGGGCCAAGCTGTGGTGGGACAACTGCGATTCACTCCGTTGTAAGCCAGCGCTCGAGGGCACACCATCGAGCAGCGACGAGCCTCGCTGGCTGGCATCCAGCTCCTCATTGAAGCGAGTCGAGTGCGCCAGCGGCGATGGATCGACGAGGCCTCCATGCGCAGCGCCGTAGTCCGACGGAGCAACAGAATTGGCGACATATGAATTCGGCCGGGATCCTGATCCGGGACCATATCCTCTACTCAAATGCGCAGGGTCGCTGGGCAATGGGACGGAGCCGAAGCCGTCGTGCGAAGGAGGCTGTGGTTGAGCAGCCATCGTCATGGCAGGCACGCGTCGGCAGAGCGACAACAAGAATCACAGAGACAGACGAGGGGAATCCAGAAAGAGCGAGCAATTGACAGTCAGGACTGAAGAGCCCGTGATGGCGGTGACTACCACCGCAGGCGCCACCGCTGCAGCGGGCGCAGTCGTTGCGTAGGCGGACGGGGCTCAGGCCTGGAGGAGAGTTTGCTGCGGGGAGAGCGAGCTTGCGGTTCGGGGCGAGCAATCAGACTGACGACGCACCGGGCCCCGCCATCAACGGTAGGCTACAGCCGCAGACCAGACATCGAGCTGGAGGCAGACAAGACGAGACAGGAGAAGGAGCAGCAGGAGAAGAACGGAGGGAGGAAGGCGGAGCAGGCATCGAGGGCCAGGCGGAGCAGAAACGGGCAAGCGCCCGAAAAGGGGGGAGGTGGAGGAGCCAGCTGAGTTGCGATGGTGACGGTTGCGGATGACGTCTGCGTTTGGGCACATCCACCGCCGCGCTACAGCACACTATGATCGATCCGGCCTGCCCCCGGGTGGAGGTGCGCGCGACCGTCGCTCCAGGCGGGAATCCTCGATCTTCCAGACGTTCCAGGAATCCAGACGCCCGCCTAGGCTCTAGCTAATAGCTAATTTTAAGTTGCCCGCGCTGCAAAGGTCGAGACAGGACGGCGTCACAACAGGTGCTCACACACATGCTAGCGATGCGATCGCCAGTTAACGCGACATGCAGCCCCGGACTGCCGTCTGCGCGCCAGCATCTCGCTGCGGTATCCACATTGCTGGGGAATCGAGAGTCCGAGACTCGGGAGCCTGCTTCGTCGCGGGCACGGAGCGTACCCAATCAATGGGTTACTATTGAAATTCCTCAGAGCTCCACAAAAGGAGAGATCCCGAAATGATCTCCGGGCCTCAGCTCAGCAGTGAAGTCATGGAAGTCGGCCGTACAGAGTTGCAGACAAGCGCAGTACTGCCGAGTCCTCGACGTCATCAACTGTCGGTGAGTCTGGAGTCTTGACGGCGGCCAGCGAATGGCGGCAGCGGCAGGCACGGGACCTGCGGGAGCCATCGCGCCAGCCAACTCCTCAGCCACTCAAGCAGACTATCAGACTATCACTCCTCGATTTCCACAGCACCTCGGCTCTGTCCAATGCGCATGGCAGCTATCATTATACGCACGGGATGCAATGCAGATCGAGGGATGCACGTTCGCTTGGCTCCACCTGCTATCAAGATCCCTAGCTGCCATGAGTCCATGACAGTAGCTTCCCGACCAATGTGCAGTTATACTGACTTCTCTGTGGTGGTGATCCCTTCTATTCAGACTGAGAGGGTAGCAGACCTGTTCAAAGAGAGACCTTAATACCCACAGGCTCGAAGTCTGCTGTTGCCGATGTCCGAAGCCGCCAAGATCCGCAATGACAATGTACCACCCTTACCAAAGGACAAGGGATGAGGAGGTCAGAGACGAAACAAGATTAGAACACATCTGGAGGCTGGGAGAGTGTAGAGGTAAGGGTGCTGGCCCTCAAAAGCCATCTTGTCCCAAATACATGCTTGGCTTGTTGGGTTTACACTTCCTTTCTCCCGAACAAGCCATATATAATACACTGCTTCTAATAACCTTTCCACAGCTGTTTCCTCTGTGTGTGTGGAAAGAAGATATCAAGGCGTGGCTTGCTGTAATCGCTGGATTGTTCACCGTAACTGCTACCTCCCAGGTCAATAACCGGTTGATGGAAGAAATGTTGGAGAAAAAAAAAGAAACAGCTGCCATTGCACTTTGGAGACCTAAGGAAACAATACTAATGATGCGTCGAATGGGCCCTCTTGGCGCCCGAGAATGGAAGTAATCTACATGAAGAGTCGAAGTGCTGTCTCATGATGCAGGCGGTTGTGTAACGGGCACATCAATGCCATATGCCTCCTTGATTCTCTGGCGGCGTCGCTCGGCGTATCCAGGGGCATAGATACCTGAGAACTATGTCAATTTCATGCTCATATTGTCTGCCGTCATGCAGTGGTCTGATTGCGAAACACGTACCTCTCCCTTCCCCGAGCTCCGCAAATGTCTCCTCAGCCGGAGTTCTGTAGGCTTTCCGCAACTTCTCCAACTCCTCGAATTTATCCACGTTTGGATCCTTGTCACGACCCCACAAGGTACCTCCAGTATATTCAAAGGCGCCCAGGGCGACTGCCAGGGCCGCACCGTAGCCGAACAGCGCCGGGAAGGTCCGGGCTACACCACATGTCAGTCATCCACAGGCGATTTGACAGTCGCTTATTGTTAAGAAATCGTAAAAAAACGAACCTCGAAGACCCAGGAGTGAGCCGGAGAAGAAGCCTCCCAATGCAACGTTCCAATGATCCTCCTTCTCTCGCAGGTTTGCCGACGCCGTCTTCACGAATTCATAGGTACCACCCATTGCCGCTGGAAAAAGCGCAGTCAGCAACCAAGCCATATTTCCTTCAATTGTGCCATTCCCGAAGTACCACGTACCCATGATACCAATTGTGCCGCCGCTCCTCACGAACACGCCCCATGGTCCGATGTTCTGCTTGACGAGGGTATTCTGCACCGCGGACGCAAAAAGCCCGACCGTTCCAGTGAGCGCAGTCGTCTTGAGTGCCGCCGAGATTGCATCCTTGGGCTGGTAGACCTTCACTTCCGTCTGTTGGGAAGCCATGGTGAGCTGGAGCACATGGAAAATGCGCTACTGCCTGGAGAAGGGCCTTCTTCTGTTCGGTGCCGATGTTGAGTTTGGGAGGTGGTGGTACGGGGTCGATTCTGCCGGATGACACCGCCTGCTGCTTTTGAAAGAGACCCTCAGACAGTCGATATTCCCTTCTCTCTGTCTCACTTAGTCCCAATCAGATTTCTTCATTCATCATTTACAGCCTTATATGCCTGTCGATGATAGCTGGATTTGATGCCTTGACAGGAGGCTCGCCCTTAATGCCTTGGAGAAGCAGTTGGGGCTACCTATCTCGGTTCTTACAGGCCCTGCCTACACTTAGAGACCATATGCTTGATGATTTATTTTCCATGATCACAGACAGGTATTTCTGATAGGCAAGATAACAGTGAGGTAGTGGCGCTGTCAAAATACGGGAAAGGATGCCCTTCAACAATGACGTAGCACTCAAGATACCTGGAGAATTAAGCGATCATAATATATCTGCTTTGCAATTTCAGCATCACTATAGGCGATAGATAGTAGAGGAAAGGCAATGATCGACAGAAGAGAGCCGCATCAAATGTATCTATCCTGCATGGTTCTGTTTGCTGTATGAACAGCAGCGCATGGACCGAAACATGGAAAGCTTGGCATTAGTACAGGCAGTTCCGCAGCAAGCAGCGTTCAGACAGGCAGGCAAATAAAAGCAATAAGTGTCAAGACAGGTCGCAACACTTTCCTTTTCTTCTTTCTCCCTCTTCTTTTTATTCCACTGGCATTGTAAATCTGGTCTGTCTTTTTAAAGCATCCCCTGCACCCTGGATATTGCAACTCGTGCGAAGTTGTATCGTTCAGGCGTTCGGCGTCATTTGCTTGCCTAGGTGAGCCGTGCCCCTCAACAACCTACCTGGTCGCGACCGCACCACAACAGACGCGCCATGCCTTGGAGTAGCTTTGATAGTGCTGCTGACTCAAGCTAAAATTTTGCAGAGCTTCATTTGTATCGCGAACACCATTGTTCTGTCACGACTGCCATCCCCACCCACTACATGCGCTGCGGGAACTTGCGGTCCGGACTCTGAGCTTCTCGACGCAGCGTGGCAGCTAGCTTGCTGGCGCAGTCCCAAGACGTTCTCAGGTTATCTTGCTCGGCGTCGCAGAGGTTTTGAGATCCAGACTATCTCCATATGTCTCCCCCAAACCAGAGAGCAGGTCGGTATCTCGATCATTTCGTAGAAGCTGCATCGTACTGATAGGTTGATGCCACGCAGGCAAGACTGCTCCCCGACTTCTGCAAGATATTGCGCTGTATGATCCGGACCATCCTCCTGCGTCAGGTCGCAATCTCCTCTCCGAAGTTCCTCCTGTGTTTCCCGAAGCATACAATGGACCGCTGGAATGGGTGTCTCCGGCAGCATGCAAACACAGTTACATCACCAAGCCTAATCAGACCTTCTTGCCTCCCCCGGAGCAGAGGCGAGGTCCTGGAACTGCTTCCAAAGTCTCTGCCATTTGTTCCCGGTGTCGCTATCATCTGCAGGTAGTGGTCCACAACACAAGTGCGACCAGTACGAACTTGCCTGGACATATCCATCATTTGGTGTACAAGTCTGGACGACAGAGAGTCGGACCATCTACGGCGGAGGTTACCCCAAAGGGCCAGCTGGTGGAAACCTTTCATTACGAGTGTTCCTATCCGACATGCTCAGCGGTTGTCTCTTTACGCATGGTGTCCCCGGTGCTTGGTCCTGAGTGGGTACAGCTTTTGACCGATCAGGAGCTGCTTAAGAAGAGGGCCGACGAAGCTATTGCAGCCAACCCTGAGCGCTTAGAGGGTATTGCAAGGCCGCTTCCTGTCAATGTCTTGGATAACCTTCGCACATATATCCACAATGCGCTCCATGAGCCACAACGGAGTAAACCGATCTCTGCAATGAACAAAAGATTTGTGGTCTGCTTTGGAGTTGAAGGAAAAGCATGCAAAGACCTATTAGAGTTTCTGGAGTTCCGGGACAAGGTTGGTGACTCAGGTGCCTTGGTGCATACTCGGTGGAAGTGTCTTTCTCTAACGATTTTCTTTTCTCCGTTAGAACGATGGTTTCTGGGAACCTCCCAAGCCAAACACTTCCGCTGTCCCACCGTATCAAGATGAAATTAACATCTTCCTCGATGATGTTCTGCATGAGTTGTCGGCGTTGATTGACCAGCGCCCGCCAGCTGAGAAGAAGATACCGTACACCATACCGACAACAACTCCAGCTAGCAACGACCTATTCTACGCTCTTGATGCTCTAAATTGTTCGTGTTTCAAAACTCATCTACCCCCGGGCGACCTTGAGCTAATATATAACAGATCCAAGGGCATCGAGGGTAATTGAATTTGAGATGCCCGGAGAACCGTTGGTCTCCCCTCTCGTCTCCAACCCTGAAGTTTACAGATTATTCTAACGGTTTTATTTCTAGATGCTATGAAGATCTTGGTACAGTTGAGGATATGTCCTCTTCCTTGATTATCGAAGCCTATCATCGCCAAGTATCGGTCAATCCGGCAAGAGCGCCACATTATCTGAAATGTTTGAAAGTGATTGGCGATTTAAGAGGAGGGCCTGACCGCGAGACCATTGAACAGGCTGTCATGATAGCCTATAGCGAAGGCAGGTACACGGAAGAGGATGTTATCAAGGCGTACAAATATTTTGGTCTTGATCCGCATGATCCCAATCTCACAGAAGAAAATATAATCGGCAAATTCCATGCTTTTCTGAGCGCAACGACGCAGGAAACTGAAACTGAAACGCGGCAACAGCTATGGCGAATAGGTGACTACAGAGGAAGCGAACGCATCAAGTCCGCTGCGGAAGATAGTGAGTCTCAACCGGGGCTGTTAAAATTTCAATAAGGGCCCATCTGACCATTTCGTCAGGAGTTTCAACTGTCGAACAAGCTCTTGTGTTCCTTGGAGTCGACGAGCAAACTTCAGATGATTTTATTATTACCATGTACACTGCTAAGGTAAAGAACCCTTCAGCTTTTCCAGAACTCGCCAATCTCCGTTTTTTAAGTTATGACCCCAAGTTGACATTGAAATTTTGTGTTACAGATCAGTGATAGCCCGAGCAGCAAAGATCTCGCTCGGCGTGCAGTTGAACTCATAGCCGAAGCGCGGAAATCCGACACCCTCAAGCATTTTCTGAAGACAGGTGAGACTGGAGCGGGTGAGATGGATGTGGGTGACGCCTATCGCCTGCTTCAGATACCAGATCGTACAGTCGACGATGCAGCAATCATCGCGGCATATACGATTTGCGTAGACGAAGCCCCGGCTCAGATTGAAACGTATTCACGAGCGCTAGAAATCATCGCCAAAGAGAAAAACAGCCCGATGCTCCGCAGTTACATTTCAGGCTCGACTGTCCAGACCGATCGTAACCTGTGCGAATGGCCGGTTGGACTGCAGAATATAGGGAACACTTGTTACCTCAATAGCTTACTGCAGTTCTATTTTACGATCCGTCCTTATCGTGAGATGGTTCTGGATTTCGAGAACTACAAAACAGAGCTAGACGATGAGAGCTTGCAGCATAAAAAAGTGGGGTCCCGCAAAGTTTCAAGGCAGGAGGTTGAGCGTTCGCAGAAATGTAAGTTCCCCGGTATCACTATGATTCCAGGCTGATCGTGTTTCAGTCCTCAGGGAACTTCGGGCTCTCTTTCAAAACATGATCACTTCGCCGCATTCTTCCGTCAGACCTGAGCAGGAGTTGGCAAGGTTGACGTTGATAAGCTCTACAAACGAGGCGGCAATTAGACGCAGATCCACGGTATCGGGAAAGCGACCCGGTGGTCTTGGTGAGATCAACGGTTTGCCCGTGATGGGACCTCTGGGTCCACCCCAGACTACCGAGGCTGGTGAAAGTGATCAGGCTTCGAAAGCTCCTGAAGAGCAACGACCTTCGAAGGAGGTGACAGCAAGTGACATAGAGAGCGAAGCAACGCTTGTCTCGGAGAGTGCACAACCAGAGTCGCAAGCGCCGCCAGCAGATAACAAGGAGAACCAACCCCCACCACCCGCTGACGCTGATAATCCGTCGACTAGTCCTGTGGAGCCACCTAATCGACCACCGCCGGTACCCCCACGTCCTTCCGAATCGGAGCGGCAGAAACAGCTCATTGAGGAAGTAGAGATTGGGGCTCAACAGGACGTGACGGAAGTGATTAATAATGTGCTCTTCCAGAGCGAATGTGCCATCAAGCCGAGGGACATCGCTCCGGATGGGGAACAGCTTGATCAGATTAAGGAGTAAGGTTTCCGTCCAGACCGAAGCGTCTATTACAATACTGACTGCCTGCTTTTTTAGTCTATTCTACGGTAAAACGATATCTTACATCACGGCGGAACGAGGCGTTCGGTCGAAGGAGGAGATATGGTCAGACATCAAAGTTGATGTTGCAACAGGATCTCGCGACATATATGCGGCCATAGACGGTGCCTTTGATGCGCAGAAGGTGTTTGTCGATGGTGAAGTGGCAGAGCAATTTGGCTCGATCAGTAAACTCCCGCCGATCCTCCAGATTCAAGTTCAACGGGTGCAATTCGATCCGGTCAAGAAGACTTCCTTCAAGTCAACCCACCATCTGGAATTGAAGGAGACGATCTATCTTGACAGGTACATGGACACGCAGCAGGCGGAAATTATCAACCGACGACGGCAATGCTGGCAATGGAAGGAGAACCTGAAAACCCTCGAGAGTCGCAGAGCGGAATTACTACGTCTGAGTGTAAGCGAGAGAATTTCTGCATCCATGAAAGCCTCAATAAGAAACTGACGACTGTTGCAGGAGAACGATGGTCAAGACATGTCAAGCCTTTTCGAAACCACGACGGCTCTGCTCGAGGACTTGGCCTCCATGAAGGAAGATCCCAATAGTGCTGAGTATTCTATTGACGTCAGTACACAGCTAATTTCCGAGCTTGAACAACTTTCTCAGATCACGAAAACCGAGACAGCCTGTATGATTTCCTTTTTGAGATTAAGCTTCTAGTTACCAAGCTGACGGGGTCTGCAGTTGTCGAGCAAGAAATCAAGAATACTCAGACGATGATTGAGACTCAGTTCGCGGACTACAAGCATCTGGCATACCGCCTGTACGCGGTGTTCATGCACCAAGGATCCGTGGAATTCGGACATTACTACATCTACATCTATGACTTTAAGAAGAATATCTGGCGCAAGTACAACGACAGTGAAGTCACGGAAGTCAAGAACCCTGCGGAGATCTTCGAAAATCAAGGTCGCGTGAATCCTCCTACGCCGTACTTCCTGGTGTACGTGAACAACGCCATGAAGGATCGTCTTGTCGAGCCTGTTTGCCGAGAAATCTTCGAAACCGCGCAAAGCTCCACGCTGAACGAGCGAACGCCGAGCGCGATGGTCGATGGACCGGCCCCAACAAGTTCAGCAACCATGGACGTAGACACGGATCCACCGTCGTACGAGGAAGCATGGAGTGGGAGCAACCCGGCAGGTACGAACAATACTCAATCTAATCCGGGCAGTCTCGGAGAGGAAAAAGCACCACACAACCAAAGTGGCTCTTTGCTGGTGGGGTAATTTGACCGCACAGCTGACAAGCCTGAACGTGCAATGGTAGGCTCCGAGGGGAATAATAATCCATTACCCGCCGCAACAACATCTCCAATCTCAATTCCACTGAAACGCAAGGGTTTGGAAGACGAGATGGAATAATACGCATCCCACCTAAAAACGACGTCTTCGCCAGCTGTCTATCCCTGGTATAGCACCCTGGTAGATCTGATGGTGGAAAAAAAAAGGAAAGGAAACCCTTTATTCATGATCTCATAATCTTATGATCTTTTGTACCTTTAACCTTAATCACACGGACACGCATTAAAAAGAAAGAAAGACCCGGTCTGTCTGTCTGTCTGTCGATCGATCGACCAGTCGGGAGTGAACTCAATGACCTGAAATGAATGAAAGGAAAGGAAGGGTGGTGAAAAGGAAAACGGGGAAAAAAAAAGAGAAAGGGGTGATAAATGATGAATGGAAGGAATCTACGGTGGCAACTGCTTGATTGATGCTTGATGGATTGATTGATTACTTGATTACTTGATTGGGAACCGAACCGAACCGTTCGAACGAACAGCTTGATACCAAACATGTATGACATGACATGAAAATACCGTTTCTTCTTTTTCTTTCTTCTTTTTGGTCTTTTTTTGCCTTGGTTTTCAATTCATGATTGATTGATGGAATGAATGAATACGGAATTCCCTCTCTCTCTCCTCTTCTCCATTTCCGAATTTGTCTTTCTGTTAAGTTATGTGTACTGTACATTTTCCTTTGGAGCGCATTTGTATGTATGTATGTATGTGCTGACTGTATGCACGTTGTGATACCAGATTTATGAAAAGAGAAAAGAATCCACCGTTGGCATACTCCTTTCCTTTCCTTCCTTCCCTCCTGTGGTGGGCTTGTGCTTGTTTTGTTTGGGGTTGGATTGATTATTACTGATTACTGTAATACTATTCATCTATTGCCTTCAGCAAGAACATATACTTATCTCGGAAATGGATGATGAGAGGGATTATTGTAGTCGAGTTTATTATGGGGGAAGTAGGAGGAGGAGGAGGAGGAGGAGGAGGAGGAGGAGGAGGAGGAGCGAGATTGAAGGAATTATTTCGCATGCTCATTCTATGCCTTCGACAAGGTTCCCTGGTTTGTGTGAAATGCTATTTCTCAGTATATTCTTTTCCATTCTCATGTGTTTTTTACATAGAGCAGAACTTGGCCAAGATTGAAAGCATGATCTGTACTCTTTTCCAGACTGTACACCATGACACACACAAAAAAAAAGGCTGATTGCTATTTCGCATGCAGGGGAGAAGTTATCTAAAAAGCTGGGATGGTCCGTCCGATCAAATCCAGGACAGTATCACACAAGTCGATCTGAGCCAGCCAGTCTCTTGATCCAAAGCTCAAAATTCAAGAGTGAGGGGGAATCAATCAAAAAGAGAGAACTGAAATTATCTAACAACAAGACGCTGACAAAGGGTGGACCAGCTAGTTAGTCAACCCAAGCGAAGGAAACGGCGGGTCGACACGTCTCTTATGAAACCGATTAGTGTACGTCCATTCCTCGCTGCAGCGATGCTTCAAGGTCGTTCGGGTGGCCGCCCGCGGCGATCGCCTCCTGAGGCCGGGGTTCGTCTTGCTTCCAAGCACCATTACTGTTTTCGGGAATTGGCACATTGTTCTGCTGGCCCAGTTGCTGCTGCTGTTGACCGGCAACAGCGGCCTGCGACTGCTGCCTGACAAGCGCACGGAACCGGACCACCTCATCCATAATCATCTTGCGCATCTCTTGGACATCATCCACCGCTTCGAATTGGAAGTCGAAAGTCGTGGGACACACAGGCTCGTCCGAGGCGTCGTGCCAGATGTGCAGATAGCGATGCTCAAGAGCTTCCTCGACTGATATACGCTGGGATGGATCGAAAGCGAGCATGCGGTCAAGAAGGTCAAGGGCATCAGGGTTCGCGTTAGGGAAAAGACGCTGGAAGGGGATTTTAGGCATGTACGGCAGGTTGCGGACGTACTCCTGCGCACGGGGAGACCCTATACGAGACAACGTCTCTTCGGCGGGAGTTCCAAGATAGTGAAGAATCTGGTTGAGCTGATCAACGTAGTCGCGACCCTTGAAAAACGGACGGCCTCCAAGCAACTCGGCCAGAATGCAGCCAACCGACCAAACGTCAACTGTGAGTGTGGTAAGCATTGGCAGCAGCCACTCATTGGAAGAATTGGACAACATACTTGCTTTGGTGTAGTTCTGGAAGCTCAGCATAATCTCGGGAGCACGGTACCATCTGGTTGCAACATATTCCGTCATGTATCCAGCATTTTCCTCCGGATCCATGGAGAAGCCTCTAGCAAGTCCGAAATCACAAATCTTGAGTTCACAATCGGCATTGACGAGGAGATTACCCGGCTTCAAATCTCGGTGCAGGACATTGGCGGAGTGAATATATTTCAAACCACATAGAATCTGATAGATAAAGGACTGGAAATGAGCATCCGTCAGCGGCTGGCCTGAGCGAATGATGGCCGCGAGGTCACACTCCATCAACTCTGCGGAAAAGGTTAGCGATTGGTGTCGTCGGAAACTCGAAATGAGGTCGACGCCAGCCATTTACCTACCCTCATAAAGGTATGTCTCGTTGAAATTGTCTGGTCGAGGAATGTCCATGTCATACAGACATGTGATCTAGTCCGCCAGGTCAGCTCCGACCGGCGAATGGGTATGCAATTGGGGGGCGAACATTACGATGACCTCGGAAGTGCTGCAACAGCTTAATCTCTCTCAGAGCGCGCTTGGCGAGAATCTTCTTGCTGAATACATTTGTGACCTTTTTGATGGCAACGCCTTCGTTGGTTTGCGTGTTGACTGCGGCACTGCATCCGTCTTGTTCATTAGTCAAGTCTACTTGCGAAGGATAAACAAAACCAGATAAACCAGGAGAGCACTTTTCATGGCATGGGGGACAGTAACATGTTGCCTCCAAAAGTAGATGAAGTGGACTGCGTACCAAACTATACCGTAGGCACCCTGACCCAACTCCTTGGTCACATTGTATCGCTCGTCAACGATGAACTCCTGGTTGAAGACCTTGAACACTTTACGGCCTTGTAAGTGTAAATCCGACGACATGGTTGCTTCAGCCGATCAATCTTTTCGCCTTGAGCTCTGCTGTCTGGAGAATGGATACTGAAAAGCGAGGGAAACTCGGGTCGCAATGGTCGTTCCGAATTGCCAACGACAAGATACCACTGAAAAGATTCCCTGACTCAGGTCAGAAGAGTCGCGAGAGCACTGACACAGTGTTTCTGACGCAAGTCAGCGGTCGAGATGGCAGTGGAATAACGAAAGGCCCGCAACTAGCTCTGAAGGAGACGAGATAAACGATCCGGCAACGTCTCCCAGCACCACATCAACGAATGGGAAACCCAGCGACGTTGTCTCCCTGTCTCTCGAGGGGAAAGGGAGTGAGGGAGAGGATCGAAAGCAGGACGCGACAGCAGAGCCCGTTGCGGTTATCTCAGGGTAGCCTTGGGGTTGGAGAAAAAGGGAGGGGAAACGAGGGGCAGAGATGGGACCAAGTGATTGGGTGTCTGCCAGGCGGCGCAAGTGAACGGAAGCTGCAGGCGTGCAGCTTGATCACTCCGTTCTTGACTCCACAGCCAAAACAGCCGGTGTGACAGGCAGGAACGGTCTGGACAAAGGGTCCCAGCCGTGAGGAGAGGGAGGCGCAAAGGGTGGTGAAAGAAGGCGCAGAAGAGGAGGACGAAGGAGAAGACAGTCACCAGGACAGGAGAACGATTGACCAGGGCGAAGATGAGGTGAGATGGATATTGTATGGTGATGGATGTCCTGGAAGTGGCCGGCGCCGAGGGGCTGAGGGGCCGCGGTGGAGAGCGACAGGGCCAGTCCGGCTGGTAACTTTGGGAAGGAGCAACCAGGACGCCGTCTGTCCGCCGCGATTGGTCGAGAGCGGGCCAGCGCGCTCAGTGCCGGTAGCTCTTTCCCAGCAGGAGATTCTTATTGCGACCTTGCAATGGCTGTGGCTTGAAAGGATCTAGGAAAGCGCGCCTGGTCCCACTGCACGTGTGGGAAAGAACACACTGCTCCTCCCTATGAGGGATAAATAAATAAGAAGGACAGTCCAGAGAGGATCATTCATACTCTTAGCTGCAAACACCGTGCGGCTGATGTTTCAGGGCATGAAGCCGGAGGGGCAGGGCTGCCAGGCCAGTGGTCGAGAGTCAATTAATTAAGGTCGCTCGAGCGTTGACTCCGCTTCAGCCTTAAATATTAGTCCCAACAGCATTGGCACTTTTCCCCTCCAGAGGTCCTCCGTACCACAAGGCTAAACAGAAAAAAAGACGCATGACGGATAATTGTAGTCCGACACAATCTATAGGGACCATCCCATGCGCAATTGAAAGAGGAAGTGCTGGAAGAGTGTAACAGAACGACTACTGGAACCAGAATCCAGACCCACAGGACTAAGTGATTGCTCCGCAGGCCAAGTCGAGCTAAACAGAGGACAGGCCACAATGCGAGACATAAGAATTCAGAAAGGCCTTCCATGATCCATCTGGTCAGGCCGGAAAATGGGGGGTGTATGTTTCTGTCTGTAGTCTGAGAGAGAAGAGCAGAAAAGAAAAGAAATGAAATGTATGTGCAAGAAAGTGGCAGAAAATATCTCATGCTAATTTCATGCTATCGCTATGTATCTGAAACGATCGCTTTGAAAAAAGATGGGTCATAGATCTACTTTACAGGCATCATCAAATAAGATCAGCATATCTCATAACTCTGCCACACATATTTCATAGTGTCATTCATCCACAGTGATGAAAGACAAAGGTGCAAAAAAAGAGAGAGAGAGAAGCACCGGCTCGAACGCGCAGAGTGGCTGGGCAACGGACACATCAGGGCTGGTAATAAGACCGCCACCAAACCCCCATACAAGCGGCGACGACCAGGTCGAGCATCTTGATCCCTTCGTCTTCGATAATCAGCTTCCCTAGCTTGGCGCTTTTACCGCGCAACCCACCACCAGCGTGTTCTCGCGCCAGCGACAGATCGAGCCGGTCCTCATCAGCTCCAGGCGGCGTATTATCGTCAGAACTGGTGTCAGAATGCATGCGGACATGAAATGATGACCGTCCAGAAGGTGATTCAGGACCAGATCGAGAGCCTGGGCGAGCGTGCCGCACACGTTGTAAATTCGAGGTGAAAATCTGCGCTAGAGAGCTGCGCTTGGTTTTGTCATTCCCGGGGCTCCGAGAAGGAGATGGAGATGGGTGATGGCCGTGGGGTGGATGCCCAGAGGAAATGGGACATTGAATCGTAGTTCGGCCACGGTCACTGCCGGATTCTCGGCACTCGTCGACGGTCCAGGGATCGTATGTTTGCATTTCAGACTACGGCCATTGACACTGGCGACGAATGAGCAGGTGCCGTTCCACGGCGAGGTGAACGTGTAGTAGCCGCTCCTCACTCTGGGAGGCACGAATTTGGCCGAAATGTGAGATTCAGCTACCCCAGAGTTCGTCCGGTCGACAGACTGTCTCGAATCGTCATGTCGGTGACCATGACCGTGGCTGACAGCCAGAACTTTTCGGCGGAATTTCTTCGGACCAACATCCGTCCCAGATGGAGCATTCTCGGCCCTTGTGGCTGGGATAGAAGCTGGCATGGTTGATGTCGATGAAGAGAGCCCATCACGGCTTGCCAAGGGAAGGTTCAGTCCTAAGCTGGCAAGTGACAGGGGGTCGTCGTTGTTCACAAATCTCCCATATCCTGGTGTAGAGATCTCGATTTCAATCGCACTCTTGTCCGCGTCAGACCCAGATATGGTCCCAACATTCCACTGGCTCCCGTGGCTAGGGTCTCGGCGGATAAGCGTGATATGGAAACTAGAATCTCGTGCGCTATCCGTCTTCCGCCGGTGGGAGTCGGCAGCAGGCACACCGTATTCCCTGAGTGAAGGGTCTTTGGACGACAGATTTGGCACTGCTTGGGGTCGTTGAGAATCCAAACTTGACCGAAAGCGTAAATTGGTGTCGTCACTAGCTATTGAAGGCCACTTATGCGAGTATCCAAGGTCTGCGCTCCACCTGTTTTGATGTTGGGCACTACCACCTGCAACGCCAGGCGACAAGTCAGTTTGCTTGGGCAAGGAAGTAAGAGGACGGCGTGGAATGCGAAATCGATTTGTATTGTCATTTAACTCCGTTGTGGAGCGGACCGGTCGATCACCAGGCGCCGGTTGCTTGATCGGATCCTCCGTATGCGCATTCTCAGCTTCTGGTCGATCTGGTCGATAAGGTCGATACTCGGACGTCTGGTTAGGTTGCGAGACAGGTTGCTGTGGAATAGAATCAGAGCTTGCTGGCCGGGTACTTTCGACTCCCTCTTGATGCGGCGGTGGTGGGGGAGGAACCGGCTCTGTATTCCCTCCAACAGGTTTGCGACGGAAACTGTTCAACCGCGAAAGAACTGCGGCAGGCAATCGATTCGCCGGTTGTTCTCTGCGAGCAGCAGCTTCTTGCCGCTCTTGATCGCGCTCTAATTCAATTCTTCGCAACACGGCCTCATCCTCTGCGCTCGCAACATGCAAATAGTATAGAGATGAATTGATGGCCTCGGCGGATACACTGGACTTCGTCGGAGGTTTGAGAGGAGTCAAGAACACGTCTGATCAGGTCACAAACTCTGTCTCATTAGAATATTTCCGATGAACATAGAAGATCATGCGGGAAAAAAAGTGTTAAAGGGAAAGAAAATCGTCTATCTTTACCTCTGCTCCCCGGGACTCGGACAATATACAGCACGAGCGGATCAAGCGGTTGCTGGGTCGGATTGCGCGGATATGCGGGGGGATTGGAGGCTATCGCAGTAATTGACGACAGAGACCTTGCCTCAACAGGTCCCTGGCCGGAGGCAACCTGCGCCATCGATCTCAGATTGTACCACGAAGGAGTACTGATTGTGGTGTGGAAAGTGGAAGTCCATAACCTTCCGCGGCGTTGGAACCCGGTGCACTCGACAAGTAAATAGTGGGGATAAATAAAGGACGATCCCCCTCGTCACGGCGGACGCAACAGACACCGTGAAACCCAGAAACAAATTTATATGCAATGCAACAGAGGCAACAATCACTGCTAGGGACCATTCCTGTAGAAAAGATACATGGGCCGTTTGGTTTCTGGTCTACGCAACCAATAACGACAATGTTGACATGGACCACGGGGCGCACACTTCATCATAGTAGGGTCGCGCAGGTCGTTCGCTGAAGCTATAACCTTATTTGTTAGCTAATTACCGCGTGCTCCGGTCATTTTGCGCGGAATAGCGAGCGCTTCGTATAGAACACGGTGTGCATACGTGGCGCCTGTGGCTGAGCCCTCAGCATGGCATGCTAAATCGAACCTGTTACATCATAAAAACCGAAAAGATTGGTACACTCTGGTATATGTATATATGACTCTGGTATCTTCGAAGTAGTAAGAAAATCCCTACACGCAGTGCAGTCTTGCTAACACGCAAAACAAGGAAACAATAATCCCACTTCAAGAATATAAACGGTGAGACCAAAACGAAAGTCGAATATAACTCCCAAGCTCCGGCCCGCACATTATGCCCTTTTGCAAACGTAAGATCCAATGACCCTAGTTAGACAACAGTCTCGGACCTTTCGCCCTCGGCGATGACAGGAACGCTGAGTCCCCGATCCGGGCTTTGCAATACCAGCTGTTCATGCCGTCGAGCACGCAGGAATTCACTGACAGATCGAATCAAGATAAACCAACCGACAATCATTAGAATATAAGAAATCCATTCACTGGTTGTGATGGCAGATATTGCGTCCGTTCCGCCGCCTTGACTCTGAGCCCCAACGGCAGCGGCAGCATTATCTCCAATTGAATTCGGGTTGAAGTCATGACTATTGGGATCCGGTGGAGGTGCATACTGCTCTCCGTCGGTATCCGATTTTGTTTCACCACTTCCCTTCATGTAAAATCCGTACTGAACGAGTGTGAGGCCCAAACCGGCCTTGCTGCCGTTCTTGGCAGCGTGAGTCGTGTGCAGAAGATAGGTGAGAAGGAAACCGACAAGCTGGAATGACATTGAGATCATGGCATTCCAGACAAAAGAGAATACGGACCCAACGGGCAAGCCGTCGACATAAACCTCATCGGAAGACATGCCGGGTGCCATAATTGTAGTTTCCCAGTAAGGGGGTGTTGCATCTGCAGCGGCTTGTTCATACGACTGGAAGAGAGGCTGGTCAATAACTGTGTCTACACATTATGAGGATATTCATCACATACTGGAGGCAGATCTTCCTCGACTTTCTCTCCCCTCTCCGGTTTGGCGTTCAGGTTGCTAAAGACGCCATCATTCGTCGTGCCGCCTCCCATGACACGTCTTGATGTCGTTGTTGCTGGGGAAAATGGAGGGAGAATGGTCACTCTCCTTTGTGTCTGTGGATTCCGAGACCCGTCATCTCTGGATTCGGATGTGGAGGCATTAGCGTTCTCGCTGGTGCTCCCATTCTCTGCCGTAGGATTTCCCCGCATTAACCGTTGCCTGTCGTCGGGTTCATCGGCCCCATCTGACTCGTTTCCATCATCAAAGGCATCGTGCAATTCCTGGTCGGCCTCACTGCGCATGGGGTCATCATGAAGGAGACGACGTGATGAAGGGGATGATGATCGTGAGTGAAAGGATGGAGGCGGCGACGAGGGAATCGGTTGCGGTTGAGTTGGAACCTCCGGGGAGGATTCAACTTCGCTGTCATCGTCCTCGTCATGGGCGTTAACCTGATTCAATTCTTAGCACTCATATTCCAGCCAAACGGTCTGTTGTGTCGTGGATGAAATGGCTGCCTAAGCGGTCAACCAACCCGGCTGCCTTACCCGCTGGTAGCGCTGCGAGCTCATGACTGAGCTGAGCGAGGAAAAGTTACAATGAAAATCAAAACAAGATGTATAAAGGAGAAGAAACTAGGAAGAAGACAACAGACTGGAAAAAGAGGAGGGAATGAAGGTGGGAGGCCGACAGGAGGATGGAGGTAGTAATGCGACCTGGGCGTGAATGGAAGGGGATGGAGCCAGGCGATGACGAGGGGAGGCGATGATCGACCGGCCGTCTGGGGCGGTCACCCAGTCGCTTGTGGCGCCCGTGGCGCGGCTGACAGCCTGAGCCACAGTTGCTGCCCCGTCCGTCAGGCAGCAATCCTAGTCCAATTATCTCCAGGTTGTTAGCTTGCGGCCGGCGATAATGGGAGTTATTGCGAAAAGTTCTTGACCAATTCTCGACCACACCATCAATTGCGTTCATGTATATTATATTTCCGTTCTTTTATTCTCTAATACTTGTCTGATGAGCATATCGTACATTTGATTTACAACCGCTCTTTATCCCGCGTATTTCCGTGTCTTCACAAGCAGACAGCAACCATGTCCAAACCCTCGGTACGCCCAGACTCCTCTGTTTTTTGTCTGTCGGTGTTAGGTTATTTCTTCGATCGTTACGTTATTTCTTCCATCGCATCTGTTCAGTTATATTATCTGGCTATTCGCTATTAACAGAGCCTTTCGCAGACACTTCACGCCCGCATCGCCCACCTTATCAAGCATTGGCCCACTGATCATGTGCGCCCTTCCTCCGTCTCTGTTCAGACTTATCTACAATCCCGTCTCCCCAAGTCTGAAGGAGGATCAGCTCAGCAAGAAGAGTCTCCTCTCTCCGAATCTTCCGTCAATGCCCTCTACTCGCTGCTAGACAACCGCTACAGCAAACGCTATCCGCTACCACACAAGCTGCGCTATCCCGCCAGCAATCCTGGGCACTACGATGCGGTGGTGAAAGAATTCGAGGAAGCCCCGCATAGAAATTGGCTGGGCAGACTCGCGAAGAGGTTGAAAGGAATGTTGAGGTTCCAGTAGGACGCTCTCGATCATGGGATAGTGGTGGTGTTACGGCTGCGAGCCCAGACGGTTGGCACCGGATTTTTTTTTATCCAAATCTGGCGAAACGCAAAGCCGCACTGAGCCCAGCCCCTGTTTAGATGTCCTATTTTGGGTCGGTTTGGATTTACGATTTTGTACAATATGTTAGACTACGGCGTTGATTGCTCATGGTTTACGAACTGATCAGGGGAAGAACTATGGAAAGAACCTACAATGGCATTTCTGAGATTTTTCTATTCCAAAAATGGGGAAAGACATATATACAAAACCAAAACCAAAACCAGCTAACACTCCCATCATTTGACGTCATATCCAGCCATCATCGACGATTGATCGCAACAGAATATCGGGTATGAAATAGCGACAGAAAGGAGATCGTTCTTTCTGTTACTTTCACAGCATCGGCTTGAGATCATCAGCCACACGGAAAGGAGCGTCTGTCTTGGCCCGGATCTCATCAACCGTGACCCCGTCAGCAATTTCAATCAGGGTCAGACCCTCCTTGAAGTCGACATCGAAGACACCCAGCTCGGTGATAATGCGGCTGACGCAAGCTTTGCCTGTGAGCGGGAACTCGCACTGCTTAAGGATCTTCGGATTGCCCTTCTTGTCCGTGTGTTCCATCGTCACGACAACCCTGGTGGACGAAGGGTTGGAGACAAGATCCATGGCTCCTCCAAAGCCCTTGATTTTGCCGGGAAGCATCCCTGTACCAGGTTAGTTCTGGTCATGATGCGTATAATACAGGAAATACAAATTGTCACTTACAATTCGCGAGGTCACCCTTCGCGCTGACCTGCATCGCGCCCAAGATTGTCAAGTCAATGCGTCCAGAGCGAATCATGCCAAACGACTCATCGCTGCCGAAGACTGCGGCGCCGGGCCGCAGAGTGACAGTTTCCTTTCCAGCGTTGATCAGATCGGGATCCTCCTGGCCCTTCTTCGGGTAAGGGCCCAGACCCAGAATACCGTTCTCCGACTGCAGCATCACCTCGACAGACGGGTCGACAAAGTTAGGGGCCAGCATGGGCATGCCAATGCCCAGATTGGCGTACATGCCGTTCTTGAACTCCTTCGCGGCGCGACGGACGATCCGCTCACGCTTGCTGGCGGTGTCCCCATTGCCCAGGGCGGACATATCAGCACCGTCATCCTCCTTTGCGAAGGTGTATTTCTCAATCTTCTTCTCCTCGGTGCTCTGGATAACACGTTTGACGTAAATACCAGGCAGATGCACGGCCGCCGGCTCGATTTCGCCCACGTCGACAATGTGTTCGGCCTCGACGATGGTCATCTTGGCGTTGCGGCCCATGGCGCCGTTGAAGTTGGCGGCTGCGTATCGGAACTGGCAGTTACCCAGCTTGTCGGCCTTCCACGCCTTAACGAAGGCGTAGTCACCCTTGATCGCCTCTTCCATCACATAGCTTTTGCCATCAAAGACCTTGACATCCCGAGGTTTACCGTACAAAGCCACGGTTCCGTCGCTGTTGTGCTTCAGAGGTAGCTCACCGGTCTGGACGACCGTGCCGAATGCAGCCGGAGTGTAGAAGGCAGGGATTCCCGCTCCACCAGCGCGGCATCGCTCGGCCAGCGTGCCCTGCGGCGTCAATTCCAGCTCTATCTCGCCGCTGAGGTACATTCGTTCGAAGGTCTTGTTTTCTCCGACATAGCTGGCGATCATCTTCTTAATCTGCTTGCTCTCAAGGAGCAAACCGAGTCCGGAACCGTCAACACCGGCATTGTTGCTAACAACAGTCAAGCCTGTGATCGAGGGGGTTTTTCGAACAGCGTTGATCAGAGTATCAGGGACACCACACAGACCAAAGCCTCCTGCCAAAAGAGTCGTATTGGGCTTCATGTCCTTAATAGCCTCTTCAGCAGAGGGAAGGATCTTGTTGATCTCATTTCGTCTCACGGAACTCGAGAACGCACGGGCAAGGAATCTCTGGTGCTAAGAAGAGTCAGTTCCAGCGTGCAGCGTCATACATTGCCAGGGTAGAACACTTTACCTTTGCAGGATCTGAGGAGAATTGCCTTGCGAGTCGCAGGCAAGACCTAACTTGAAAGGACATGGTGAATGGATTTGCTATCTTGAAGAGGGACAGTCCAGCTCTTCTTGACTCTCTGCTTTCTGCTTCTTCAAAGTGAGTGCGGTAGTAATCAATCACTATCAGACGATATCTAGTAGAAGGCGGAATGCAATCCGGGGTAATTCGGAGGTGGAGCCCGACGCATGTAAATAACCGGCCCAATTCCGCGGTCTGCAAGCGTCGGTATTCTTCAGTTTATTTCTTCCTGGTGATTATTGTCGAATACAATAAGTCCTTTCGGCTGTACAGTACAGAAAGCTCCAAGTCAGAAAAAAGACCTGCTGAAGATTACTCCGTACGGAGTATATATTCGGGGTAAATAAGCTAGTTTGCCTACCCCAGGAAATACCCGCGCCTGAGATCTGCCGGATCTGTCCTGCAGACTAGTCAGAGATCTCAACTCCGTGGAAGGGAGCTGAGATTACAAAGTAGTACTCTGTTCTCTTCCCAATCGTCGGTTCGGCTCCGCTCTCCGGACCGACAAGAGATGTGGCCCGCAAGTTTCGTTGAAGATTGAACGAGGACACAAAAAAAAATAGAAGGCTTCAAATGGGCTTCTCTATTGCTTGCAAGACAAATAATATGTCAGTATATCTTCAGAGCAGTAGAAGACGATGCAATTATTACTTTGCCCTCTTAACAGTCCGTACATAGACCTCCGCCGCATGCTACAGGTTGCCACCGGTTAGAGACGGCTGTCGCAGGTACTCTGTAGTCATGGATGTTCAATCACCCGCGGCAGTTTGCAAAGCAGTCAGCCACCAGCCTCCCCCACATCCTTACCCGACGACACCCCGCGTCGGCCCGTGACCTCGGAAACCGGACCGGGGGACGTTCCGAAAACGTCCGCGAGTACAGTAATAAATCAGAACTGTCCTTGAGGATTCAGAAAATAATAAATAACAATGATTTTGATGATGATTGATCGTACTCGAGGACAAGGAAAACAAAGTGCACACTCTTACAGATGGTTGGAAAGAGAGATCAGCATCTTCGACTGGCTTGATGAGGAAATCCTTCGACCCCACCTTAGGTAGCAAGCAAACCTCCCGCATATAGGCGTTTTATCTCCTGAGCGGAATGCAGACCTAGGCTTCTCAGACTTCGTATTTGCTAGATAGCCTTCTTGCTCCAGAGATTTACTTTTATGACGTTCATACAACGTTGATTATCCGGTCCATTTTTGTACTATTGCAGCGTTCCAAGCTCTCGCTGGTCGCTGACATGAACTGTCCTCCCTTCATCTAGCCAATAGTGATCTCCAATTTTGCCACAAGGCGGTGAGTCATATTTACCATATATGGCTAGACAAGTATTCCTAAATAGGAAATTCACGTGACTCTGAAACCTCGCAACAGATTTTTGCCAGCTTACGGAGTAGTGGCTTTTCTGAGCTTTCCGCTCACAAATTTGTGAGTCAAGATTTCGGACAAAATACAGTCAAGCTAGACTTTCTAAAATAGGAAAGTCACATGACTCAGAAACCTCACAACTGACTTTTGCCAGCTTGGAGGCTTCCCTGACCTTTCCACTCACAAAAGCTGTGAACCAAAATTTCGGACAAAATGCAGAGTCAAGATTCTATCTATTCTAAAAGAGGAAAGTCACATGACTCAGAAACCTCGCAACTGAATTTTGGGAGATCAGGGGCTTTTCTGACATCTCCGCTCACAAACCTGTGCAGTTGAGATTTCGGACAAAATGCAGAGTTGTGAGAGATGGGTCACCTGACTAGGTACCTATACTCACCCGACCTTTGGCTTGTTGACCAATAACAACACCTTATTCTGCCACAAGGGCGGTAAATAAAAATTACTATATATGGCTAGACTATATCCAAAATAGGAAAGTCACATGTTCCAGAATCCTCGCAACAGGTCTCTAGTGCTTTTGGTGGCATGTCGGACCTTTACGTTCCTTGCAGTCTGATGGTGAGATTTCAGACAAAGTGAGAGTGAGGTTTTTGATCTCTGCCCGTAGTTCCCACAGATCACCACAGGCATCAGGACAGTCAGGCCTGGCAGGCCTGTCAGTCGTATGACTATGACAATTTTTTTTCTGAAATATTTCTCATGCCTGAGTCTACACTGTACATACCCTAGGGTCGACTTCTTACAAGTCTTGTACGCAACCAAGCACTACAGTTGAAAGAAATCCCAGAGGCAGATTCCAAATCGAAGAAATAGTGCTATGTACTTGAATTGTATCTAAATCCATTTCCGCTTCCAAGGCAAGATGTTTCAGGCCTTTGGCCTTCTCTCCTCGTCGCGGTGGCAGGATGATACAAAAATAGAGAAGATAAACAAAGTGGCCCTCTAATTGCCATTAGTGCCATGACAAAGAGGAAGAAGATAGAAAACAGGACGCCATTCTCGCTCACTAATTTGGACAAACTCTTTTCAAAAAAGGTATAGTGACCAAAGAAACATAAAAGGAAAAAGACAAAGTAACGCCATTGTTACACGGTTGTCAACTTGCTTCCATTCCACCATTCAAGTTCGAAAGTCATTCACCCAATCCACGACGAAAAATCCACGTCGAGAAAGAGCGAAAGTCGAATGAGCCGGGGAAGTCAGCAGCAAAGACAACTCTCACACACAAGAATCCCATAATAAGGTTAAAATATATTAGTTCCAGACGCGCAGTCTTGCGGCGGCGGACCCTGCTTCTATCCACTTCAGAAGCATTTGCCACGCCAGCTTTCCCGCCTTCCCAGCCCGGGGAGATGAATAAAAAGAGAATTGGTGAACAGGATCTGCGCACATCACTTCAATCGTCATAACGCCGGCAAGGAAGATAACCCATGGAGAAAAGTCATAATCCGAGGAGCTGAGGAAAGTGACTCTCGGTATGTTAATGGTAGGTAGGTAGGACGTATACAAGATTATGCCGACAAGCTAGATAGCCGGCTGATGGTCCATATGCAGAGTCTCTCCCGTTTTGAGGGACTCGGTTCAGTCAAATCACCCCAACGTTTAGTGGTCCGGATTAGTGACCTGAATCACGATGTCAATTCGTAGTGTCACCCTCAAACACAAGCCTCGAGTCAACTCACCTTTAGGATTCTCCTCGAGAAATCTTCATCATCGGCTATACTGCCATTACTTTGGCGGCGCTGAGCCATGTAGTCGCCATCCCACCGGGAATCAGACATAGAACTCGAGGAGATTGGCTTATTCGGGTGCACGAAACTGTTGATGGCGGCATTGCGGCGGTATTCCTCCTCCACCGCCTTTCTCTTCTGACGTCGGAAGAAAAAGAAGGCACCGCCAGCAATCGCGCCCAGGCCGACGACTCCCACGACAACACCGGCAGCGATGCCAGCCGTTTTGGATCCACTTCCAGAGCTATTGCTCTGGGTCTCACCAGTCTGACTCGAAGCTGTCACA
>NW_013563164.1:0-114297 GCF_000968595.1 Rasamsonia emersonii CBS 393.64
TCTAACTACTCTCTCTCTCTCTCCATATATCCAATACAGCGGTAATGCTGCCTTTCTCCGCGGGGGAAAATTGTTGCGATTTTAAGCCAGGGAAATTATAGCCGAGGGCGGTGTCAGGCCAAAACGAGCAGTTCTCCATGGTAAAACACGAAAATACTGTTGGCTCTGCTACTTCAATTTAGCATCCTGATTGAGGAAAGTAGTCATGCTCCTATCCCAAGACGGAAATGGTGCTTGGTGAGCTGCATTTTTCGGTCAATTTCGGTCAATTCCAGGAGCACAACATCATTGGCCTAGATCGCGCGGATGCTGGACCCTTGGCCGAGTGCCAACCTTGAAACCAGCCTGCTCGCGCAAATGGACACCGAAGGATCAATGCCGATGTTCTTGTTCATGATATCATATGCCATGGTACTAGGAAGGGACAATACTTACCTAACCATCTTGCCCTGTGTAATTGATCAACGACAATTGTATGTGACCTCTCGCATTCGGGCACAGTACAGTAGAAGATACTGCAAAGCTCATCCTCCCAGAATCTTCCGTTGACCCTTCAGCAGATATACCAGACGGCTTTGCCAGCGGCTTGATCTTGTAGAACGAAAACGCATAACCCCATTCCAGAAAGGGCCATGTTGTTAGAATTGAGTCGACCAGCTGTACTCCGTAAGAATCCCGATCTGCGCGATAGTCACCCGAGACACTCCACGCCTTTTTTGATTCTACTCGCTCGTTGGCAAGTCCCCCCGGACAACAGCCCAGACCGTCACGCTTGATCTGATCCAGATGATGAGACTGACTGCAAGAATGCTCGTGGAATACATGTCAATTCCGCCGATTGGATGGGTTTTCTTGCGTTTGCCGCCCATAGCGCGAACCCGCTAACTGATCATCCAAAAATAATTCCCAGTATTGCCGGGCAGACAACCCCCACGATGACCACGAAAAAAAAAATTCAGCTCGCTACAGCGGCGTAGCAGCATTTGGAAACAGCTTCCTCCTCTCATCTAGGACTGACGAAAATCTTTAGTTCACTGCCCTCGTCTTCGCAGCACCGGGCGTCATCACGAAGTACGTTCTTGAGATGTCAGCCCAAAGTACGCGTCGTGCAGATGAAATAATGGAGATCTGCATGTAGAACAATCCATCCAGACAGTATCCCTGGATGTTCTTCTCGGACAGACTGGGGATTTCTCCACGGAACACTAACTCCAGAGGCAGAAGAGGATGGGTGATCCAACGAGACAGCTTCCCATCCTTGCCCCTGGCCCACGCGGCGCCAGCGGCGGCGCAGGTGCTGCTTCTGCGTTGCCCACTTCGCGGCCGAAAAAGAATTCCACAGCATGCCTAGCTTGTAAGCAGGCTAAACGGAAGGTAGGTAGTGTGCCCTTATGGCTTCTGTTAAACTTCTGGCTGGTGGTGTCGTCCCAAGTCGTTGGCATCAAAAGTACCGTAGTTTGTGCGCTGGGGTATGTACGGTTCGCTCACTTCTGCTTTTCTTTGCAGTGTAGTGGTCGTCCATCTCCTTGCAAAGCATGCGAAGCAGCCGACTCAGAATGCATCTTCGACGAAACGCTCGACCTCCGGCGCAAGGTGGCCATGAAGCGTACCGTAGACGAGCTGGTAGGATACAAAGAGCTATTATACTCTCTTCTCGAGACGCTCGCTCGGCAGAGCCGACAACGGTCAATCATCTCTTATCTGTTATTCGCAGCAACGCTTCACTGAGCGACATCGCAGCTGCGGTTTCGGAAAATATTCGTGCATTACGCAGCAAAACAACACCCGGGTCGGATTCCTCTTCAGGTTTGGAAGAAGCGGTCTCGAAAGCGGATCGACTTTCGAGGTCCATTCTCGCCGCCGGTTCATGATGTTGGAGAACCTTTGCGACATACCTCTTTTCAACGTGCCAGCCAAACCATGGACCAATGTCACCGACGACACGCAATTTGTCTCCCATTTGGTCTCCCTATACTTCACATGGAATCACCCTTTCGCCCAGTTCATCGATCAACAGGTATTTCTTCGACACATGGCGTCGGGGAACCTGGAATCGCAATTCTGCACCCCTTTCCTTGTCAACAGTCTCCTGGCTGTAGCTAGTGTATGCCATCGGTATTCTTTCCTTGTAATCATCCTGCCCTCATCTGACGCGCAATATTGGTTATAGGTATACTGTGATTTCCCCGAGGCCTTTGCTGTTCCCGGGGATCAGAGCTCTCGTGGCCAACACTTTTACGCTGAAGCAGAAAGACTATGGAAGGCGGAAGAAGGGAAGGCCACCCTGCCCAACGTACAGGGGCTTTTGTTAATGGTTCTTGTGTGCGTGCTCATTGTTGTGTACTTATTGGTTGAGTTATCGTCTCGAGAAAGCTGACTATTCGTGGCAGAGAAGGTCGGATGGTTGATGTTCAAACAAGCCATAAGCCTCGCACAAGAACTTGGCTTATTGCCAGCACCGCCTCGAGGAGCGACGTTCGACCAGGAACCATTGTCGGCCGAAATGCGACGTTCCCGGGCAATCTGTGCTTGGGGAATGTTCATACTGAACTCGTATGTCCAGACCACCTAATTGCTGTTGATGTGCTTATGAAACCACTCAGGCAAATCACCATTTGTCGCCGGAGTGTCGCAGACTTCAGGCTTCCAGCTACTAAACCGTTTATGAGGAACGATCTAGAAGACGGTATCATGTGGACTCCCTATCCGCGTTCGAACCGGATGGACTATGCCAGGAAGCCTGCGCTTTTGCGATACATTATGGTCGAGATGGTTGACTTGACGGAAATTCTGGTGGAGATTCAGGACTTGCTGTTTAATAGAGCCCCGGGATGGGAGCAGATGATCTCTGGGAACACACCAACGCCCTTCATAATCGGTTGCTGCAATGGTATGATAGGTTACCAGAGGCGCTTAGCATCAACGATTGTCCCGTGCCGCAGGCATTGTTCTTGCGGTAAGGATTGCAGGCCCGTGTTTTACGAGCGCCGTGAAAAGGAGGTTGACAAGTTTGCAGGATGCATTATCACTGGGTTGTGTTGACGCTATTCAGCGTCTTTGAGGAACGAGTGCGGTCTCTGGAGATAGTGCCCTCCCCTCACGCTGAACATGCCCAAAAGATTCGTCTCCACTCGGCCAGAGAGATTGCCAGGTATTCGCGCATTCAGCGACAAACATACGGTCTGAACCATGTGCCCTGCGACATGTTACAGTCCACGTCGGCAGCTCTCTTCGTGCTGCTGGACAGTTTGAGCAGCACCGAGTCCCAGACAGCATTTGTTGAGCTCAGTCGACTTCCTGCAGCTTTGAGCAAGCGGTTGAAGCTCAGCAAAAGTATCCTCTGTGTGCTGGAGAGGACAGCCCAGCAGTCCAGTATCAGCCTTCCGTCGGATGTGTTGACCATTTTCAAAGACCTTGAAAAAGACACATCGCATGACGCTCTATAGCAGAGGAGCGATGCATATTCCACTCATGGTATTGTTTTCCGAGACTTGAAATAGCTGGCGATGTGGTTTGATGAGAGGGATTAAACCGATTCCTTCGTCAATGAAGACTCATTGTGGGAAGGGACGGTCGGGATGGTATTTCGGGATCGGGTTGGTGGGAGTTTCGCGCAGCGAACATGGAGATGCTAGTCGTTCCCAGATTAGGCACCTTTTCCTCCTGGGTATCGTGTTGTCCGAAGGCTCCAGGAATGACGTGAAGGAGTTGTCCTAGGGCTGGTGAGCGTCAGGAGTCAGTCTTTGCACTCTGCCAGCCTTTCTCGTTGAGCAGGAAAACCTTAACTGTCACCTCTTGCATCGCAACCCTCCTGTTCTATGTTGATTCTTATTGCGGATCACTCCAGGAGGCACAGGGATATGACAGGAACACTGCATCTAGGAAGCATTAGAGAAAATACTCACTCGAATCACGTGACGGAAGCGACGACTGTCGTTCCATCGATGGTTGAAAACAACTTGGAACCCGTTTTGGCGGTCTGTGATCAAAATGGGGCAAATTCGGGGGGTCTACAAAGCCACGGGATGCCAAACGGGCCGGCCCAGCGGGTTTATTGATTCTCGGTCCTGCTGATATGGCGCTCGATGGCGATATTGCATTCTCTTCTTTTTTTTGTCCCAGAGCTCTAGTTACACAGTGCCCAAGGACATCACTTTGCGGGCCTGTGTGCTTGTGCTACACACACAACAAGAGTTCCCGTCCCTTGTATATACGTTTTCTCCCCTTCGGCCTTCACAACGTTGATTTTTCCTACTAGGAGCATAGTGCCAATGAAAATCTGACGAGCCCTTGGCATTATTCACCTACACCGTAACGTTACAGAGGTTCACCTGCTTATCCGGGTTCGTTGCTCAAGATGGCTGTTGTGTCCCTTGCATGCTTTCTAGGTTTACTACTTCGGGAACGAGATTAGTCTACCAAGGGAGATCAAGAAAGCAGAAAACTACATATATGCGTTCAACGGGGGATGGTTGTATAAGAATAGTTGTCTTTCGGATTTTTAGCAATCATAGGAAAAAAAAGTTTGTCATAGAATGTCGCAACAGAACATACCTATTCAAGTAAAGGTAACACCGTAACAGTAATAGGTACTATGTATGGTGATGGTTGAGTGTGCATATCATGCATAGCTGAGTCAGCAAGCCTCTTGTGCATGCAGATAAGATAAGCACAAAACACCAAAGTGCAAGCGAAAACCCTCAAAATTCACATCCGCTCCGCATCAACCGAAAATCCACTATACGACCCCCGACGGCGACGAGGAGCAACGGCCACCGGTCCAGAGGCCCTGCTTTATCTCCCTGCGCACACTGTCCTCGCGGTACTGACGTCCTTCTGCGTGTTCTCAGCCGACGTTCCCACCATGTCGTACGACGAGCGCGCCAACGCGCGCCCTAACCTGGGCGACGAGTCCGACGTCGAGGAAGAGGCCCTGGTCAATGATTACCGGGAGCAGGTGCACTTTGATGATGGAATGAGCGATCTGGAGCGGACCACGTCCCTGGGAGCTGCATCTCATACTCAGGATCTTCAGGCGCAACTGGCGGCCGCGGCGACCCCACTCGAATTCCAAGCCACGCTCGAGACCAAGTTTGCCAGTTACGACAATTACTGCAGTCTCTTCCACTACATCCTGAACTCGGACGGCCCGGTCGAGTTGGAGGTTCCTTCTGTATGTGGATCTTTCTCTCTGCTTTCAAATAGCACGCAATGGCGTGTTGGGATGCTCCTAATGGAGGAGCATATTTGGACACCTAACTAATATAGCCTCTATAACAGTACTATTGGGCGTGGGATGTTATCGATGAGTTTATCTACCAGTTCGAATCCTTCTGTCGCTACCGTCACCGCGTTGCTAGGAGCGGATCCAACGAGGAGGAGGCCCAGCTGCTTCGCGAGAACCCGAACACGTGGGGTTGCTATTCGGTATTGAACGTTCTTTACTCTCTGATCCAGAGATCGCAGATCAATGAGCAGCTTGCTGCCATCAAGCGCGGCGAAGATCCTTCGGCGGTTGCTGGAGAATATGGGTCCCGCCCATTGTACAAGATGCTGGGCTACTTCTCGATCATTGGGCTGTTGCGGGTCCATTGCTTGCTGGGCGACTTCAGCCTTGCCCTCAAGACCCTGGATGACATCGAGATGAACAAGAAAGCCATGTTTGCTCGCGTCATGGCTGCCCACTTCACGACATACTACTATGTCGGTTTCTCGTACATGATGCTGCGTCGCTATGCCGACGCCATCCGTATGTTCAGCCACATTCTGGTGTACGTGTCGCGGACGAAGAACTTCCAGAAGGGCAGCAACAACTACGATGCGATTGCCAAGAAGAATGACCAGATGCTTGCTTTGATTGCCATCTGTGTCGCCTTCCACCCGACCCGCCTGGACGACACGATCCACACGGCCCTACGCGAGAAGTACGGTGAGCAGTTCAACCGTCTCCAGCGCGGTGGCCCCGAGGCTCTTCCTCTGTTCGAGGAGCTTTTCCGCTCCGCATGCCCCAAGTTCATCAACCCAACGCCTCCGGACTTTGACAACCCACACCTCAACATCGACCCGGTTGACCACCACACTGCGATCTTCATGGACGAAGTGCGCAACACTCTTTTCAACCCGACGGTGAAGTCTTACTTGAAGCTCTACACCACGATGGACTTGAAGAAACTGGCTGGTTTCCTGGAGGTCGACCCGGAGAAGCTTCGCTCATGGCTGCTGGTGAACAAGCAGCGGAGTCGTCAAGTCCGCTGGGCCGAGGGCGGTTTGCTAGAAGGCGAACCCATCAACGCCAGCGACCTGGACTACGCCATTGAAGGTGACCTGATCCACATCAGCGAAGCCAAAGCTGGTCGGAGACTCGTGGACTGGTACCTGCGGAACCTCGCTCGGACTTACTGAAGGGACAGCACGGGTTATTTTCAACGAGAGAATGATTTGTTTTTACTTCTTTGAGGCATTGCAGGGTGAAGCCGCCTTTTCCCCCATCGGGCAATGGCTTTTTGTCCATGCGTCCTCTATATTCGCACTAAGAAAGAGAGGACAACCTACACGAGACCCTGATTTTTTTTTTCTAGATTCATCTCGTGAGAAAGAATTTTCAACTCGCCAGGCTGTGTATATGCCATGAAACGATAGAAAATAACGGCCGTGCGCAGATGAGATGAGATGAGACGAGACGAGAAGTATGAGCAGAAACGATAAAAATTCCCTTCTGTTTGGTTCAAGGCAATTTTTTTTCCTTTCCTTTTTTTTCTTTTCTATTCTTTGGAGTTGACGTATCCTTGTGTAATGTACTTAGTTATGCATGCACCGGTCAGTGGTTGTGGTCGTGGACCATCCCATAGAGATAGCCAGAAAGGGGGGAGCAAGACAGGCAGGTAGCCATCTATCCATCTATTCGTGGATGTGTGTGAGTTAGATGAATGGAAGAAATTGAATGAAAAGGTTAGAAAAAAGGAAATGAAGGAAGTAAGGAAGGAAATAATTACATAGATAGATAGGAATGGACGAGCCATATTCCTAAAAAGAAAAAAAGAACTTCGTATAGAGCGGCGGTTCATGCATGAAATAAGGCTATTATACATATGTACAGTACATATGACGGTATATTCTAAAGTACATGGGGAGGTTAGATATGCAGTAAAAAGTTCTGAATCTATCGTTCAACATGACGTTTGGTAAGGATGAGGGGAAAGGATTTCAATGTACTCCGTACAGCATGTAATAAGATCAGGATTCTATATTGCCATGAACTGCCAAATGGCTAAAGATCCTTCACATCAAAGCTTGTTCCGCAACCACAGTTGCTGGTTGCCCGCGGATTGTCCACGATCTTGAATTGGCTGCCGATGAGCTCTGTCGTATAATCCACCGTGCTGCCGGACAGGAGCTCCAGTGAAGGTCCGTCCATGACCACTTTGGCTTGGCCAGCAGCGGTGGAATCGCTCTCGTCGTCCGATGGCTCGGCCTCAAATACGGTGTCTTCTTCCGCATTGATTTTGGAAGCGGACTCGAGGGACATCAGGTATTGGAAGCCATGACAGCCTCCGCTTGTGACGGTGATTCGCAGATGGTGATACGGATTCTCCTCTAATGTTGTGGAGATGGACGAAGATGCCGGATCAGTGATCTCTCGTAGGCGCTGCGTCAGCGTTAGTTCTCAATGCTTTCCAGTTTCCGATGGAAATTGATTCACACGAGTACAGCGAAGAGAAAAAAAACAATAAAAGTGTTTAAACACGAAAGACGAAAATCAAAAAAACATGCAGCAGCTGGGATTCGCTGGTGGTCACCCACCCAACTACTAACCAGCCGGCGTGTGGCTTAAGTACGGCTGAGCGGACGGGAAGCCCTGTTTTCCACACCCTATGGCCGCATGTACTAGGCACAACTAGTAAAAGGTTTATGTCGTACCCAGGCCACGGAACTCCATGAAATCGAAAATTATGCATGCAGTCCCAGGACAATAAAAACCACGCACCTTTGCAGCCCGAGGCGATATATTGATCCACAGCGGGTTCCCGTCATCATCGGTCCTTGGATTCTGCACCACAGTCGCAGCACGGCTCGCTGTCGTTGAAGAAAACGCGAATCGTTGATGGTGAAACTGAGGGGATGAGGCAGATCGTGAAACAAGACGATTGTTCGGTCGCCATGACCTCAGAGAGGGCAAAAGGAAGTCAGGAATGGGTTGGAGAGAGGCTTTGGTAGCAGGTGTTGATGCGGCGTAACTGGACGCTACTCCGGAGGTTGAAAAACAGCGATGGCAATGCCGGATGAAGATCGCAGGCGAGGCCTGACGCCGCGCCAACCGACAGACAGTCGACGATAAAATATGCGGCGACATGATTAGTAGGCAGACGCCAGTTTCTGAGTTGAGACTGCTCGAAAATGAAAGATTGCGTGGAATCTCCCGCCGGAGATTATCAGTCGATGATATCTAAAAGCTGCCCGTGGATTGGTAAGACGTTCGGACATGTGACGCCATTGGGCGATCCCGAGCGGCGAAATGCGGCAGAAACCGACCCCTCCGCGCCTTCCCAAGAAAGCGGCGACCCGGCGAGTCACGGGCACAAGAGCAGCCCTACGGTCATCGACACCTCCAGACATTCCTGTCTGCTGGAACTCGCCTCTCTAATTTGATGCTCTGTTCTTAGAATCCGTTAGCATAGTATCGTGGTGATGGGCATCTTGCATCAACAATGAGCTCTCAATTACCTTTCCGCTATATCAAATCCGGGCACTATGAAGACGATGCACGAACCTACAAACGAGAATATGCTGAGGCCCTGGACGAGAAGGATCCTCTGCGACATTTCCGGGACTATTTTATCATCCCTTCCAAAAAGGACCTGACAAGGAAGCAATTGGCGGTGACAGAAGGTTTTGTTGCACCTCCCTTTTTGGTTGCTCTTGCCCCTCCCTCCCAGATGTTGAATATATAGGCCGTCGTTCGCGTCGTAATTTGTGCGTGCTCGTTTTAACCGTCTGAATAGAGGAAGATCCTTCGGATCCACGATGCATATATTTCTGCGGAAATTCTCTTGGTCTGCAACCTCGTAATGTTCGCAGATACATCGACCAGTATCTACGCGCCTGGGCCATCAAGGGCGTAACGGGTCATTTTGTTCCCCATGAGGATGCTCTACTCCCTCCATTTGTGGACGTAGATAGTGCAGGCTCCAAGCTGCTGGCCCCCTTAGTGGGTGCGTCTCCAAGTGAAGTGGCCGTCATGGGGACTTTGACCGGAAATCTACACCTTCTGCTGGCCAGCTTCTATCGTCCAACAACCGAGAAATACAAGATCATTCTTGAGGGGAAAGCTTTCCCAAGTGACCATGTAAGGCCTTCGAACATTTTGTGATGATAGATGACCTATCTCTAATCTCTGACGGTGCCTAGTATGCCATTGAGTCACAAATCCGACATCACAATATAGACCCTAGCGATGCCATGGTTCTCATTGAGCCGGAAGATCCAGAGAAGCCAATTTTGAGAACGGAACAAATCCTCAAAGTTATTGACGACAACGCATCCAGTGCAGCGTTGGTGCTACTACCAGGGATCCAGTACTATACTGGGCAATACTTCGACATTAAGAAGATCACTGCCCATGCACATTCGAAAGGCCTCCTAATCGGCTGGGACTGCGCGCACGCAGTGGGCAATGTTGATCTACAATTGCACGATTGGGACGTGGATTTCGCGGCCTGGTGCCATTACAAATATGTCAACAGTGGTCCCGGAGCCATGGCCGGCTTGTTTGTGCACGAACGGCACGGCAAGGTCGACCTGAGAAACACGGGGGAGGGAGGAGCTTTTCGCCCTAGATTGGCTGGCTGGTGGGGTCATGATAAAGAAACGAGATTCATCATGGACAATAGTACGGTTTGAACTTGATCTGTGGTTGTAGAACTTCGGCTGACCTTCTACCAGAATTCGTGCCCCAGCCAGGGGCCGCAGGTTATCAGGTGTCGAATCCATCCGTGCTGGATTTAAGCGCCGTGGCGGCTTCTCTAGAGATCTTCAACCAGACTTCGATGGCCGAACTACGCAAGAAATCTCTCGAGCTGACTGGTTACCTTGAGCACCTTCTCCTGAACTATCCACCCGATGCAGCTCCGGAAGATAAACCTTTTACCATTATCACGCCTTCGAATCCGGAAGAGCGGGGTGCGCAACTCAGTCTCCTTTTGCAACCTGGCCTGCTAGACAAAGTCCTTGAGATCCTGCAGAGCAATGGGGTGGTTGTCGACGAGAGAAAACCCAATGTCATTCGAGTGGCGCCGGCACCGCTGTATAACACATTCACCGAAGTGTGGGAGTTTTGCCAGATTTTCCTGCAAGCATGTCGGGAGGCCTTAAAGGCAAGGAAGTAAGACGATCAACACGCTAGCTTGGCGGATATATCATTTTTTTTATCTTACATCACATCATGCATAGCTAGAAATACGAGCTAGATAGATCTCATTCCTTGACATCCTAGCTAGATAGAGGCCTATCGGCATTGAGCTGTCTGAGCAGCTAAGCCTAGCGTCCTTAACTCCGGAGGCGCCATTTCTCGCCATCTTTACTCCGTATGCAAGAATCAAGGCGGTGTCGGGCCAGCCGGTGCTCCTCTGGCGCGGGAGAAATACTCCGTGAACGTCGGAAGGAAAACGGCAACGTTGGGCCGCCGCGTGGGCGGGCTAGTAGCCTAGTATCGGCAAAACGGCACCCAGAGATAGCCACGCCCAATGGCAGGCATTTGCTGTCACCGCAGCGCAAATCCAAGTGGAGAAGGATGGAGCTTATGCTGCTTTTTGTCAGTGGGAAGCGTGCTCTGTCTCCGCAAGTGGAAGAGCAGGTGCATGCATATATATGATGAAATCCGCACAGTGCACTATTATGGCAGGCTTGCTCGAGCCGTCTGGGGCTTCTCCGGGACCTGCTGGAAGTGCGTATCCCAGACTTCTAGATGGCCGCCAGCGAGGAGCTGGAGAAAGAAACCTTGCAGAGTCCCATCGCTGAGACGGGAAATCGGCACGATGAGGAAGAGAAGAGCCCGGTGAATGAGCCGGGGCCTGCTGAGGCTGAGGTTGAGAAGGACAATAACAATGATAGTGACAACGGCGGCGCCGTGCTGCAACCAAGCGGCACTCGCACGTCCACCGTCGAATACTCGGTCTTCTCGAAGAATCTGAAACGATATGTCGTCGTCACGGCGTCGTGGGCGGGCTTTTTCTCGCCGCTGTCGTCGCAGATCTATTTCCCCTCGTTGAATACTCTGGCTGCGGACCTGAATGTGTCGATTTCGTTGATCAACCTGACGCTGACAAGCTACATGGTGAGATGCCATACCGTTCTTCATTCCGACTCTTGATGATCTGTAAACTTACGGGCATCGGTTTGTTCTTCAGATCTTCCAAGGAATCGCGCCAGTTTTCATCGGTGACTTCGCTGACAAGGCCGGGCGAAGGCCTGCCTACTTGATCTGCTTTACTATCTACATTGGCGCCAATATCGGTCTAGCTCTGCAGAACAGTTACGCAGCCCTGTTTGTCCTGCGATGCCTACAGAGTGCTGGCAGCAGCAGCACTATTGCGCTGTCGTCAGGCGTCGTTGCGGACGTCTCCACGGTGGCCGAGCGAGGCTCATATATGGGCTTCGTCACGGCCGGTTCACTGCTGGGTCCTTCTCTGGGTCCCGTCATCGGCGGGCTGCTGGCCCAGTATCTGGGATGGAGAGCTATCTTCTGGTTTCTGGTCATTCTGGCGGCTGCGTGGCTCGTGCCGTTTGTTATCTTCTTCCCGGAAACGGCCCGCAAGGTCGTTGGCAATGGCTCGATCCCGCCTCCGCCATGGAACATGTCCCTGAGCAGCTATCTCAAAACTCGGAAAATTTCTGAAGCCGATCGAGCGGCAGTTGAGAGCACGATTGACCCTAGGTCTCGCAAGCTCTCCTTCCCCAATCCGCTGCCGACCCTCGCCATTGTCCTCCAGAAAGACACGAGCCTTCTGTTGCTGTCGAACGCCATCATGTTCGCTGGATTCTACGACGTCGCGGCTGCGATCCCCTCGATCTTCCGAGAGAGCTATAACCTCAGTGACCTGCAGATTGGTCTCTGCTACCTCCCCTTTGGCGTGGGCTCCTCGCTCGCATCCATCATCAACGGGAAGTTCCTCGACTACAATTACCGCCGCATCGCGACGCAGCTGGGTCTTCCTGTCGTGCGGAATCGGCAGACGGATCTCAAGAACTTCCCTATCGAAAAGGCCCGTCTGCAGATTGCATTCCCACTGATTTTTCTCTCCAGCTGCTTGGTGATTGCCTTTGGGTGGTGCCTGAACTACGTCGTGCACCTTGCCGCTCCCACTACCATCCTCTTTTTCCTGGGACTGTGCCTGACGGGGTCATTCAATACCGTGAGCACGCTCCTCATCGACCTCTATCCGAATGCTGCCGCCACGGCCACGGCGTCGAACAACATCACCCGTTGCCTGTTGGGGGCTGGAGCAACGGCCGTCATCGAGCCGATGCTGACTAGTATGGGCAGAGGGTGGTGCTTTACCTTCATTGCCTTCGTCATGATGAGCACCACATCTATGTTGGTAGTCATCATCCGATATGGGCCAAAATGGAGGGAAGAGCGACGTGTCAGACATGAGGAGGGAGATGTCGAGAGGGGTGGTCGACGTTGATAAAACTGGAAAAAAGAGACTCGAGATTAGATTGCTAGAAGGAAAAAGTCTTTCCAAAAGAGGAAGGTAAACAAAAATCAATGCATAGCACAGGAAAAAGAGGAAAAGGCGTCATTCGGGGTTCTGGGCATGACTTTGTTTTCGGGCCTCATTTTCCCCATTTTTATGGTTCATCATGTAGATGTCGGATCTATATACATACATACATATTAGATAATGATATGACGTTTTATTATGGTATAGACCGGATAAAACTCATGAAACGGTAATGCGCATGGCATAGGAAAGATATCCCATGAAATCGTAAATCTTAACGGATATAGAAATAGATATCTAGATCGGAGGATTACCTCTAGTCCTCTGTTTTTTTCAATGTATTATTATATTAATACAGACATGACCACGTACAACCTCGTCATCATCATCATCATCTTTTCGGCAGTTAGGAAGGGTATTTTATTTTTCCTTTCTTCTACCCAAACGCAAAATAAGCGCGCTCTAATGGCTCTCTCTCGGACTCCCATGCAAGCCAGTCAGATCTTGTAGTCCTGTATCAGGGGGAAAGAGAAGTTAGCAATCCAGATTTTAATCACTAGAGTCACTGGGTTAAAGGACATACGGCAACAATCCCATTGCATTGACCTTCCACACGCCCAGACCCAGCAGCACCAGCTGCATCAGCACATACACGGCCTTGGCCCCCCTCAGCTTGGCGCGGGTCGCATCCGTCTCGAACTTCGCAAAGGCGGCATTCGTGTTGAGCAGGCCCTGAATGGGGCCCTTGAACAGCATGAAGACCATCATGATGCTAAAGATCTGCAGGCTGTTGCCGGACATGTACATCATGATCGCGTTCATGGGGATCTGTTTCGAGGGTGCGAGGGCGATCTCCCATGCCTTCTTGAGCTTCAGCGTGTCGGTTTCGACGGGACGGCGCGCAGGTGCGGATTGCTGCGTAACGCGCTGCAGCGAGACGACCAGGTGTTAGTAATAGGAAGAGGAATATCTGTGAAAAAGGGACATGAAATGGAATTGGAGAAGACGCACCTGCTTGCCTGTCGGCCTGCTCGAGTAGCCTGGTGGATCGGGAATTTTGGACGCCTTTGGTGACGGACGGGGTGGAGGAGAGTTCAGTTCGACCACCCATTTGGGGGGTGGAGGGGGCGATTTGGAAGACATCGTTGTCGATGCCATGCTCATCGAATGTGGTTGATGAGAGATGCAGTTAGCTATGGTGACCTCCGCGGCGGAAAGCCGCCCGACAGCGGGAGACGATCCACCGCAGAGGCTAATCATCACCTTAATAATTACTCCATTCTTTGGTACGGTTCTCGAACTGGATAATCCGTCAATTCTGTGCCTCGTGTCTCCTGGCGACCAGCTCTTGCTCTGTGCTCGAGAATTCTTCGGTTGAGTCTCCCATTGCACGCTGCCAGGCCGTGTGTCCTCCCTGCTAACCGGTTCTCCCATTGCCAGCTTCATCCGACCGACCCGACCTCCTCGCCATCGCATCCATCCACACAGCGTCCAAGCCACGAGCGGCACACGCGACGAGTCGAGGCATGGAGGCTGTAGTGTCTGCCGTGCAGCCAACCAGCTAAAGCAGCCATCTCGCCCTCGCCCAACGGCGTCCTTTCATGTGATCGACGTCCTCCGCCTCTCGACTCTAGTGTACCGACTGTGCGTGTCCTGTGAGACCTCCTGCCGAAGCTGTCCACGGCCGCCCCTCAGCGTTATCTGCAGTGAGGAGAACCCGTTGCCCCTCATCCAGCCACGATGAGTTCAGGCGGAGGAGATGCCAAACTGTTCGCTAGGGTATGTTGCGTGACCCCGTCCCTCCATCCTTGCCCTTCCGTTATACTGCTTCCTCGATGACATGTATCCCAACAATGTGATCTCTTCTTTGGTGGCGACTGTGGTGATACCTGTAGCATCGGGCCCAGTCTCTGTGTCCACTGGCTTGGCCATTTGGCCTAGTTATGAGCTTGAAGCCTTTGGTTATCTATATATTATACATTTGATTTCCTTTCCTCTGTTTGGCGTTTGATAGTCACTTCTCGAGTCCCCATGTTCATCGGCGTCTTCCCTTATGCCGCGTACCAGCAAAACTCACTCTATGCTCGCTCTCCACAGGGTAAAGTCGCCGAGCTCCGGCAGGAGCTCAACAGCGGCGGCAAGAAGGATAAGAACCATTCGGCAAAGAAGATCGCCCTGAAGAAGATTGTCGCCAACATGACCATGAGCAACAATGACATGATCGGCCTCTTCCCGGACGTGATCGCCTGCATGACGATTCCCAGCCTGGAGATCAAGAAGATGTGCGTACGGATGAGTCGGCTGGCAGACAAGGCGGGTGGCTGATTCTGGACAGGTGCTTCTTGTATTTGGTGAATTATGCGAGATCAAAACCGGAGGTTGCATTGAAAGCACTGCCGATCCTGATAGATGTATGTCGGCGAGAGTCGCAACTGCGAGCGATTGGGTCGCTGACTACTGCAGGATATGGATGACCATAATCCGCTCGTGCGTGCCCTGGCCCTTCGAACCATCTCCTACATCCACGTCCGCGAATTCGTGGAAGCGACGGTCCAGCCGTTGAAGCGACTGATGGTAGACATCGATCCCTACGTGCGGAAGACAGCAGCTTTCTGCGTGGCAAAGCTCTATGAACACAACAAGAAGATGGTGGAGAACTCGGACCTGATCGACCGACTGAACAGGATGCTGAAGGACGAGAATCCCACCGTGGTTTCCTGTGTTCTGGCGGCCTTGGTCGACATCTGGGAACGCAGCGAGTCGATCACACTGACGATCGACTATCCCAGTGCGTCCAAAGTTGTGTCGATTATGCCGGACTGCTCGGAGTATGCTGATGCCAATCCATGAACTTTAATGTCTGTATTTCTAACCAACGTCTTAGATGGGGTCAAACATACATTCTCGAATCGCTCATGTCGTACGTTCCGCAGGACAGCTCAGAGGCATTGCTGCTGGCAGAGCGAATCGCGCCTCGACTGTCTCATTCGAACTCTGCCGTCGTGCTGACCTCGATCCGGGTCATCCTGTATCTCATGAACTACATTGCGGACGAAAAACAGATCACCGCTCTGTGCAGGAAGCTTTCACCGCCTCTTGTGACGCTATTGTCTAAACCTCCCGAGGTGCAATATCTCGCCCTGAGGAATGCGATCCTGATCCTGCAGAAGAGGCCCGAAGTGCTCCGGAATGACATCCGGGTCTTCTTTTGCAAATACAACGACCCGATCTATGTCAAGGTCACCAAGCTCGAATTGATCTTCATGCTTGCGACGAAGGAGAATATCTCGGTTGTTCTTGCGGAATTGCGAGAGTACGTCATGACTCTTATGTGTTGTTGTTTGGATGGACTGACAAGTGTATAGATATGCGACTGAGATTGACGTCCACTTCGTGCGCAAAGCCGTCCGTGCGATTGGTAAATTGGCCATCAAGATCGAGTCTGCTGCGCGACAGTGTATCGACACGCTGTTGGAACTGGTCAATGCGAAAGTGCCATACATCGTCCAGGAAGCGACGGTGGTGATTCGCAACATTTTCCGCAAGTATCCGAACCAGTATGAAGGCATCATTGGGACCGTCATCCAAAACATCGATGACTTGGATGAGCCCGAGGCCAAGGCGGCCATCATTTGGATCATTGGCCAGTACGCCGATCGGATTGAGAACTCGGACGGCCTGCTGCAGGACTACCTGGCGACTTTCCACGACGAACCGATCGAGGTTCAACTCGCCTTGCTCACCGCTACGGTGAAACTGTTCATCTTGCGTCCGACCAAAGGCCAGCAAATAGTGCCCCAAGTTCTGAAATGGTGTACCGAAGACACGGATGACCCGGACCTCCGGGATCGAGGGTACATGTATTGGCGTCTGCTGTCTACGGATCCTGCCGCGGCGAAGGACATCGTCATGGGCGAGAAGCCGCCGATCACAGCCGAGAGCGAGAAGCTCGACCCCAACACACTGGAGGAATTGTGCCTGAACGTGGGGACCCTGGCTACGGTGTATTTGAAGCCCGTGCAGCAGGTCTTCCGGAACGCCAGGCCCAAACGACTCGCGGACAGTCCCGCATTGCAGAAACCGCGTGAGAACCAAAACGGATTCGACTTCCCTGCTGCTGGTGTACCGATGACAGCTCCTCCTTCTACTACTACCACCACCACTACTACCCCAGCAACAACAACAACAACAACCGCCTTCGCAGCAGCCAGCAGCGGCAGCAATCTCTCGGCAGCAGTAAACGCGGCGGACGCGTACTTCAACGAGATAGGCAGCCAACAAATGGCAGCCCTTGACCTAGGCGGCCGCGGCGGCGGAGAGATGGGCGGAGCAGGCCAGACGCAGTACGTCGTCAATCAGAACCAGCAGCAGATATACCAACCGCAGGCGGCAGGCGGAGCGGCAACGGGGGAGCTGTTATTATTGTAGATAGATATTTCATCACAGCTCTTCTCTTTCCCTTCTCGTGGCGTGAGCGGCTTTAACTATTATATTTTCTTCAAGCGGCGTTTGTTTTATTTAAGTTTCCTCCCTAGACATTCTTCAACGGTTTGTCTTTGCATATATATGGATAGATATATTTTATTTTATTTTATTTTCTGGTGTAGGTACTGTATGCACTGTACTGTACTGTACTTTAGCTTGTGAGTCTAGAAATCTAGATAATTGATTAATTAAATCCAGGTAATAATAAATTGAGCCAGGAAGCAGCGGGATGAGTTACATTGGGATTCTTAAACGACCTCAATAATGAGGTTCAATATGCGTATGTATCGTACCTGTATATTTCTGTGTGTTTTTTTTTTAATATTTATTCTATCCTATGTATCATCTCGATTTGATCAATACCCAACAACAAATTTTTCTTATTATTTATTATTTATCATCATATCATCCTTTGAAACGAAATTCCTTAACACACAAAAAAAAGAGAAAAAAAGAAACAATCGATTCCGAAATACTAGTAACTAGTACGTACAGTACGTACACTAAGTACACACGATGCATCGAACTTGAATTCAGTTCAGTTCAGTCGAGAGTGACTGAATTGAGATGCGCACGAAACGAAACGAGAATATTATATATAGTAGATAATATATCTCCCGTACATACTCTCTCTCAGGAGTATACTGGATTATTCTTCAATCTTCAATCAATCAAGGGACATAAAGTGAATAAATAAATAAATAAGTGATGATGATGAACATGAACATGAATGAACATGAATGAATATTAACATCAAACATCAATCAATCAATCAACATAAAACATCAAAAAAAGGGCTAATGAAACGTTCTCGTCAAATCAAGTCGAATCGAGTCTTCACCATGTACATACATACACTGGTGTATTTATTGTGTTTATTTATTATGATTACTCCTTGCCATTATCCCAGCCAACCCAGCTGCGTGGCATCACGCGCCACACCTTGCATTCGCCGCTCTTGAGATCGCCCAGCTTGAAGCTCTCCATCTTCACCTTCTTGCTCTCGCGCCCCTGTTCCCACGCGTGGATCTTCTTCTTCGTCCCGTCCCAGTCCGCCACGATGCCCACGTGGTCCGGCTTGCCGACCTCCGCGTTGTATTTCTGGTGCAGCCCTCCGCGGTGCCCTTGGAAGCGCGCATTGCGGAAGCTGACTATATCTCCCGGCCGGATCTCGTCATTCTGCAGCACCGACGCGTTCGCAAGATTGGCGTACACCAGAGCGCCGTAAGCACGCGTCCCCACCGGGGCCAGCGCGTCCGTCAGCGGCTCCAGGAGGTGCTGGACAAGACCGAATGGAGTCCCGTCCGCAACCGTAGTGTTCTGGATACCGTTGACCGCAGCCGCGATCTGGGTTCCAAATTGCGCGTGCGCATTCTCCAGTTGGTCCTGGCGCGGCTTGTTCGGAGGAGGCTCGTGCCGCTGCTCCAGCGATACGTCGCTCGGGTTCTTCGAGTCGAACCGAGCGGTGACGACGGTCTGTGAGTAGTCCGCAAAGAGTACATACACATCTCTGGACACTATGGTCTTCCCACCGCGTCTCGTCGACGTCGACTCTTCGATCTCGTACAGCACGTCTTTCCGATTCTGGAACACAGGCGGAGGAGTGTTAGGCTGGGTCCACCACAAGGTGTTTTCTCCAAGATCAACATCCATTGCGATAAACCCTAAATCGGCAGACGGACGGGGCATATCCATCGACCGGCGAGATCCGACCTGACTTCGAGAAATGTCTACGGAACCCCGCGGCCGATGTGCGGATGGGACATCGCTGGAAGGCGGACGAGGCGGCGCTTGGGATTGAGCCTGCACAGGGGAGGCATCGTATGGCTCGTCATCCTTGTCTTCAGCAGGCTGAGCTTGAGCTGGTGGTGGAGGCGGCGGGGGCAGGCCGTGGCGAGGAGCAGTATAACGATAAGGATCATACTCGTCATCATCGTCAAAAGACTGCTCTTTAGGTGGCGGTACAGGAGGAGGTGCAGATCTCGGAGCATCCATCGACATCCGGTTACTCCTGGGAGGCTGGCTTGGCGGAGGTGGAGGTACCGCTCTCGGGGCGGTTGGCGGAACAGGTGGAGGACCTCGCGGAGACTGCAGCGACACGTCGTCTGTCATAGTGCCTTCGTCAAGACTAGAATCGCGCTCGTGAGCTTTCAGTGCATCTTTATACTTGGCTCCCGGCGCGATATCGGTGTCGTAGTCCCCGTCATATTCAGTAACTTCACCTTCCGCGTCGTCCGCACCGCTGGCTTTGCTATCAGAAGTTCCTTGCCGACTCGATGAGTCCGGAGGGGGCGGAGGGGGTGGTCGAGCCTGTGGTGGTGATGATGGCTGCGGTGGATTCCCGGGGATCGGGGGAGGGCCGCGACTGAATCTCTTTTCTGAGAGAGTGGGGGACTTCGGAGAAACAGTATCGTAGGTAGAAGAACGGCGAGGGGGTGGCGGAACATCTGGACGCTCAGGCGATTGCGGAACGGCGATGCCCCCTGACATTGTATTGTTCAAAGACATATTCCTGGTATGAGTGGAGAGCTCATCGTCCGAGTCCTCGCCCGGGCTCAGGGAACCGGATGTCTTTGGAGGAGGTGGAGGTGGAGCAGGACGAGCTAGGCTATTGTCAACAACCGGCCATCTGGAAACCCGAGGAATATAGTCACTCACATTCTGGTGCTGGCGGAGCTGGCGCAGACTGTGTTGTAGGCACTGGAGGCGGAGCGGGCCGACTCTCTGGGGGTGGCGGAGGTGGAACAGAGCGTTCTAGGCATTGTCAGCAAGATAATGTTCAAGAGAGGACACTAGAATGACCGCTTACCGTGCGGCGGTGGAGGTGGTGGAGCTCTCTCGGTGGAAGATCGTGGTGCAGGTTCATCACCAGCCACGTCCTCAACATCCGGAACCTCGTTCGGAGAGTGAAGCTGAGTCACCGGAGTAGGTTCAGCTCCCTCGCCTTCCTTCTCAACCTCCTTGGGGGGAGAGGCCGGTTCAGGAGGCTTTGGGACGTTCATCCCCGGCAAGGCCATCACTGGCACTGGGGGCGCATGTGCCGGAGCTGCAGTCCTCTCGGGTTCATCAGAAGACTTCCTTCGAGATTCCTGAGTGCTCTTGGGCTTCTTGGTTGCAGCGCCCTGTCCAAACATCCCCGGCATCCCTCCAGGCGGACCGAACATCCCCATCATGCCCATACCACCACTCATCTTGGCCATCCGTTCACGGAGTTCCATTCTCCGCTTAATTTCAGGGTCCATCTCCTCTTCCTCTTCCTCTTCTTCCTCTTCGCCCTCTTCCTCCTGTTCATCCTCGCCTTGGGCTTCAGACTTCTTCGAATGCGAGCTCCGAGGGGGCCGCTCCTCCAGATCCTCCTTACCCGTCGAAGTTTCCTCGGCGTCCTCCGTATCTCCAGCGCCTGAGTAGTCAGCATCGTTGGTATCACTCACAAGTTCCCTGGACGGCTGCGGAGGACTTGCGAGCTGGGAACGCCTCGATTCGTCTTCCTCCGTCGCTTCTAGCGAGCGACGAGCAGTCTCCGTTGTCCCCGCCGGATCGGCCCCTTCTGCGGCGGGTGCAGCAGCAGTCTCTTGTGACGACTCTGTCCGTTTCTTTGGCGGCTTCTTTGGCTTCTCCTTCTTCTGAGCAGCCTCCGCCATGCGCGCCGCCTGCTCCAACTGCTGCTTCTGGAGCAGGGCAATCCTCTCCTTCAGACTGGTGGGCTTGGGCTGATCATCGTTGTCTGCTTGCTCAGAAGACGGAGCCGGCGTGCTTTCGGATACGGGCGGCTCGCGATTGGTGACCTCTGGATCTTCCTCCCGGCGATAAATTCGGGGAGGAGGCTCTCTGGGCGGAGGCACGTAGGCATTCTTACTAGGCGGAGGCGCAACGAAGGGCTTCTTGATGAAGGTGTTGGCATTTGACGGGCCTCCCAGCCCGCCAGGTTTGGGAGGCGCAATTGGGGGCGCAGCAGCCTTGTTGAACGCAGCAATCCGGTCCTTGAAGGAGCTCGAGCTGGGCTTGCCGGCAACTGCGGGAGGAGAGCTTTTGGCCGCCGGTGCAGGCGCCGGAGCAGGAGCAGGCGCAGGCGCAGGTGCCGGTGCCGGTGCCGGGGCCTCCGTCTGTTTCGGTGGTGAGGATGGCTCGGGAGCAGCCGGCTCTGCAGCAGGAGAAGCCGCGTTCTGGTTCGAAGGGGCCTCTTCGCTCGCCGCAGGTTCTGCTTGCACCTCCGGAGCAGCCTCGTGATCGTCTTCTGGCGCCGGTGTCTCCGCGACAGGTTCCGGAGGAGGAGGAGGAGCTACCTCAGGTTCCTTCCTGCGGCTACTAGGGCGCGTAGGCCTTGGAGGAGCGGGCGGTTCATATCGCTCGACAAAGTTCTTGGGAAAAATGCCGTCTCTTTTGACGCCCGACTCATCCGTATACTCTCCGAAATACCACTCCGCATCCTCCTCCGCGGTGACAGTTATGATCTGGCCGATGGAGAAATTGAGGTCATCCTCGTGGTCGGAAGTGTATTCAAAAAGAGCCTTGACCGTGAACGGCGGGCCGGACATCTGGGCAAGTTACGCAGGCCCGCGAGTAGAAGCGCTGTGCAAAGGTGGTGTAGGCGTCGGGAATATTTTGAATAATTTCAGGTGGGATGCCGGCGATGAGGGGAACGGTCGATGGAGACGCAGCTACCCCTGACTGAGAGACCAGGCTCGATCGGCAGACGCTGGTCTGATGCTCGGGAGATGGCAGAAGCAGCAGGCATACAAGTGGTGGACGAGAGAGCAGACGTTGGGTTCGCAATGAATTGAGCGCGGCCTGTCCACGTACGTCAGGTCAGTGAGCTGGCGGGACAGCCAAACACTAAGAGAAGACAGGAAGCAGAGTGCAGGCACACCCTATGAAGACCAGCTCCAATGCGGCAGGGGTGTCGTGGCCACTGCCCAATGCTCGACAGGAGCGCAGAACAGAGAATGGCAGGACAGGCGGTGATGGCGTGGCAGCGATGATTATTATAACGGAGGGAGAAGACGAGGGAGACGGCTGTGCTGGACAGGAGGCGTGTGGGGGGAATGCCTGAGGCTGCTCCACTGCCCGCCGATCAAGATGCACCAGCAGGCCTGCGGATTATTATTGCTGACAGGCCAGCGCCACCCGAGCCCAGGCGGAGAGCAGCAGCGACTATGGAGCGATAGTACGTCCGTCCTTCTCTCTGCTCCTGTTGTTGCGTGCCTGGCCTTGTAGCAGCCGGTTGACTGCCTGGGTATCTGTAGGGAGCCAATATTTTGGGCTGTCGCGGGTGGCGTTACTTAACCTTACAAACAGCCTCACCTCCAGCACCAAAAAAAGGAACAAAGGAGAAAAGATCGCCATGGCCAGCAGAGATGCTCCCCCAAAGCCCATCCTGAAGACCTCCATCCCGTCGACGCACGCGAGCTCTCTTGCGGCCGCATCCCCTCCGACGTCGGCCGCGAAAAAGCAGCCACCGCAGCAGCAGCCGCAGGCGTCCGGGACAACCTCGAAAGCACAGAGTCCGCAACAGCAGCAGCAGCAGCAGTACCAGTACCGCAGCAAGAGGAATCCTGCGCCTGATCCCCGCCACCTGGCGATTGCTCTGCACCATGCCCACCGCATCCAGGCGCAGAAGGACGCGGAGAAGCTGATCCTCGACCGCATCCTCGAGCTCGTCGCGTTCCCGTCATCGCCCGACGCGGACCCCGCAGCGCCCTCCGCCGACGATGCCAGGGCGTTCAAGGCGGCCCTCTTCCCCTTCCAGCCGTCGGACTACGACAATCTGATCCAGGAGCGCAACATCGAGGGCCGGTGCGGTTATGCGCTGTGTCCGAGGGAACACCGGAAGGAGGACCCCAAGGCCAAGTACCGTATCATATGGGGTCCCAAGGGCAGCGGGCAGGGCGGACGCGGCCGCGAGATGAAGGTCGTGCCCCGCGAGAAGCTGGAGATGTGGTGCTCGGACGAGTGCGCTGAGCGGGCCATGTACGTGCGTGTCCAGCTGGCGGAGGAGCCGGTCTGGGAGAGACGGCCAGAAGAAGAACCTGTCAAGATCCAGTTGCTGGAGGAAGCGAGAGCGCAGAAGGCGAAAAGCGATGGCAATAAGAAGCAGAACGAAGCTTCCAGCTCGAACCAGGCCCCTGTTGATCACAGCACCTCTTCCGCAGACGTCGTGGCGGACAGATTCGAAAAACTCTCTGTGAATGACCAGCCTGCTGCTCCTGCTCCTGCTCCTGCTCCTGCTCTCTCAGCGCAAGGTTCCAAGGAACTAGCGCTTGAAAGAGGCGACTCAAATCCCGCCTTTCGCAAGAAGGGCCGGGTGGACGTGCAGATCGTGGAGAAAGAAACCAACACGGGCAGCAGCTCGTCCGGTGCGAACGGCATTCCAGCAGCGCCTGTCCTTCGTCCTGAAAACCGCACAGGGGGCTCCATCGAAGGATACGTGCCGAAGGATCTCCACCGTCAAAAGGACGCTTCTCAGAAAGTTGGTAAAAATGATGAAGATGAAGAAGATGATGATGATGATGATGACGATGATGATCAAGATGTGCTTGACCAGATCTAAACGTTCACAAAAGGGAAATAAAAATAATTCCCTGTCTGTCTGTATTCTACAATCGCAACACACACACAAAAAGAGGGCGTCCGGTTTGAATCGTTGATATAAGGATGGATACATGTGAGAACGATACCCAGGCTGGAGTTTGTTTTGAAGTTTTAGTTTAGTTTATGTCTACTAGATAGAGATCTGCAAGGATTGATTTCATAAAAAACGAGCGAATCGAAGAAGATCCTCCCCTCCGTAGTAATTCTCTGGTTATGGAGACCGTACGGAAACGGACGGAGTCAACATGGTCAGAACCAGCCCGGAGGTGACTCAGGTAGTCTTGCATCGGAGCAGATTTCTTAGGTCAGGTAGGCTTAAGGTATATGAAACGAAATACTACCTGCCTGCCTACCTACCTAGGCAAGTAGTGTGATGCATAGATGTCTGCTCGTCTACGAACGAACCTAACCTTCCTGCATGATCATCTCAAAAATCTCTGCAGGTAGATGAGATGAGATGATCTTGCTGGAAGGGGAATAATAATAATAAAAAAAATTCCATCTTCCGCAAGGATGGAACGTTTTCCCACATGTTGGGAAAATAAAAAAAAGAAGGGAAGAAGAAAAGGGACAATTCTTGGCGATCAAGCCTCATCCCCCTCACGACCAGGAGAATCGGCGACACCTTGTTTTTCTGAGAAAATCGTGTCTTTTTTTTATTGCTCATCCACTCTTTAAGCTACATCAAGCCCGTGGAAAAAAAACCAGTTCCATGGACATGGGACACGAGGATAAATGCCATCATCGTGCCGGAGAACTAACTGCGGACGCCGGGAATCAATCCACCGCTAGAGTCCCTTTTTTGTTTTCTTGTTTCTTCATTATCGAGGGGATCTTTTTTAACGGAAACGACGAGAGCGCTCAGGCACCTGCTGCTGGGTAACGGGGACAACATTGACCTTGAGAGAGTCGAACTAGATCGGGTGAAAAAAACCAGGTCAGAGCAACTGAACATCCAACAGGAGCAGATAATACCGGCGAGGGGAAACTTACGCCCAGGCTCTTCAGCAGATCCTTGGTGTCGGCGTCGACATCCAGCTGGCCGGACTCGGTCTGGGAGACATCCAGGGCCGAGATCTCAGGGACGTACTGGTCCTTGCGCTCACGCTCCTCTTCCTGCAGCTTGAAGGAGATACCGCGCACAGGACCCCGTTGGATACGCTTCATCAAGTGCGTCGTGTAGCCGGCAATCTAGAAGAACCGAATTAGTCGAGCCGTTGCGCAAATCCCACCGCTACCCAACAACGGTGGAGGTAGTGACTTGTCCGGATTCTATCTATTCAATGCTAACCTTGTTGCGCAGGCGCTTCGACGGAATGATAGCAATCTCATCGCAGAGACGCTTGTTGGTCTCGAAGTCGAGCGTCAGCTTGGGGTAGTAACGCTCGATGATGACCTTCGCCGACTTCTTGACGGTCTGGATTGCGACAAGAGTTAGCTCTGTTGAATTTTTTTTTACTTCATCGAATTTGTATATCTCGTCCGGCAGTCATTGAAACTCACCTTAGTCCTGACGCGACCCATTTTGGCGGTTCTTGCTGGATGCTGTCGATAGAGGATCCGGCGCTGGTGGTGTTCCCGATCTCTTCTTTTAACGGATGGCCGCGCTCGCTTAGTCTTTGTGTGGTGGACGTCCTCGGTTGCCCTAGTCACGTGGACACCCAATAACTTAGTCACGTGATTTATCTTGATATCACAGCCTGTGTAATTCGGTCTCGATGGACTGATAGATGCACTATAACCTACGGAGTAGGTTCTTTGGAATGAGCTGTCTCTAGGACACATCATGTAAATAATGAAGTAACAACTTAGCTGGACTGCCAATCCCATATACACTTCTTGAATTTGCTTCCTGTAAAGATCTCGCATATACCGACAAAACTCTAAGTGGAGAGATGAGATAGTGATATCGATAAAATGAAATTATCCTTTAACACAAAAAATAAGTCCAAGTAGTAACTTTGCATCATCACGCTATTGTACATGCAGAGTACACCGTGCGCCCCAACTACCAGCAACGTGTAAGGCCCTATGAACTGATCGTCTTCATCAGATTCCTAGCAATATCCTCTGTCCCCTGAGCTGGCTGCGTCGTGGAAGGCGCATCCTCAGAATTGTTGAACCGTGGTTGCCGCGGGGAAAGTCGGTCGAGTCGGGGCACAGTCCGCTGCTCACCACGCGTAACGTCGGAGATGCTCGTCGGACCCGGCTTCTTGTAATCGCTGATGCCATACGGTGCCTTAGCGGTGGCACTCGCCCGATACGAGGCCAGCGAGATCCTGCCCTCCGAGTCCACGGATGCCCGGATCGGGGTGACCCAGTATTTCGCGCCACCCGGGATCGAGGCATCGAAAAACGCCAACCCTGGAGGACCGGTCTGGTCCGCGAAGGTCATGGCGTTGAGGTCTTCCGACGCAATACCACCCACACCCACAATGGCCCGGGACATCCGGCCCTTGTGTCTCTTCTTAGGGAGCAGAATCCGTGCCTCAACTGGGCGCTGGTAAGCCTGAGGGCCAAATTTCGGATGGTTGTAGAGCATAGCATGCGAGCGGGTGTACGTCAGACCGGCAGACGGGTGAGTCTTCGGAGGGCCGGAGATGGCATATTCTGCCGCCGACAGCTTGGTTCCTGGGGGCTGGAAGTATTTGGAGGCAATCCGGTCGCTCGGCACTGCCGGCGGAGAAGGCAGGTCCAGGAGATCAAAGACAACTAGGCCCATAGCGCTCGGGTCTGCTCGAAGACTCTTCACGTAGTTCCGGAACTCCTCTTCCGTGACCTTCACAGGCTGATCAAGTCCTTCGAGATCCTCGCCGTTATCCTGGGCCTGCTTTCTGCGCTCGGCAGTCCGCTTGGAGATGTATCGTTCTCGCAACTTCTGCAGAAGCTCCGGCTTCCTCTGACGAACTCTTTTCAGATACGCTTGGAATTCGAGCTCAGACTGGCCCGCAAGCCACGGTCCCGAGTGCCTAAACTGCTTGGCTCCTGGTTCCTTTAATCCTTCACTCTTTTCCGTGTTATCAACCAGGGTATCGAAAGGACTCTGGTGTCTCGGGATGATGGTCGTCGCGTAGTTGACCTTGGCGGGGAGAGACATAGGCAAGTGCAGCTCCTGGAACTTTTGCAGAGTCACCGTGTGGTCCGCGGCGGACTCGAAGTCGGTGACATGTTCGAAGGTATCAATCGCGTTAACTCGCACAACCGGTTTCGAGGACTTGTCAGTAGTCGACTTTGCCGGCAGAGGTCGCTTCAAACCCCAATCCCCGCGTGCAAGGGATGAGGCTGGAGTCTCAATGGCAGCTCGTATCGGGTGAGGGAGCGTTGCAGTGTCGGATTCAAAGACGGCCCTCGACGTCGCGGGTTCCTGGGGAGGTGACAATGCTGGCGGAAGCGCAAACAAACGAGACTTCCGCAGCAGGTTCGCTGTCGGCGAAAGCCGAGACGCTGCCATGGTTGCGTTGGATGCAGGTCAGCACCCCAGGCAGACCTCTGTCCAAGCGATGGGTGTTGCAAAAAAGTCGAGGTCGACAGCGGTTCGGAGCAGGAAAGTCGGGATACGGGACCCCACAGCTACAACTAGCGCACTCCGCTTCGCCAACTCTACAGTCTCTACCTTGGATACGGAGTACTCCGTAATCAAAATGTCGCCAAATTAAAAACGGAATATCGATCTAGGTTGATTCGTAAATCATTCTATCTCTCAATGTCTAATTGATATCTTGTCTTGTCTAAGCTCCCACCGCCAAGAGTGACTTGACGGTATCGCCCACGGACTCCTTCAGAGACTTGTACTGCAGGCCCAGAATCTCGCGGGACTTCTTGTTGTTATAGTCGTAGACATCTGCCGGTAGGTCGTCTGGGCTATCTTCAGGAGGCAGCTTAGGTGCCAGCTCAGGATGCGTCTCTCGGATTGCATCCACTATCCTCTTGTTGGTGTAGTGTCCAGCAACAACAAAGAACCTATTCCCACCGGCTTCGGGCACTTCGATCGCTCTCACATGGGCCAAGGCCACATCACGGACGTCCACCCACAGGTAGACGCCCGTCGGCGTCAACTTCTCCTTTGCCTTGCCCTGAATAAAGTCCCTTATCCGTTGATTGGATGTGTTGAGGGCGTCAAGATTGTTGAGGTAGTGCACAATCGGTCCAAAGACAAGGGGAGGATTGATGGTAACCAAGTCAAACCCGGGCTTCTCCTTCTCCACGAATTCCCAGGCTGCCTTCTCCGCGAAGAGCTATCCTGAATGTCAGTATGCTGTCCCACAACGTCAGGCGTTCAAAGATGGTCCTCACCTTGCTACCGCGATACGTCTGCGAATGATCCTCCTTCGCCTGTTCCCAAGTAAGGGGATTCCAGATTGTCTCATCGTACACTTTAGCGTGATTAAACGGGTTAATGATCGCAGCAAACGACGAGGTCACAACAACACGCTTCACGGTCGGGGCATATGCCTTGACCGCCTTGAGGATCCCGGTTGTACCCTTGATCGCAGGGTCCAGGAAATCCTTCACGGGGTCTTGGACATTGTTGTGGAATGGCGAAGCAGTGTGAAGCACATATTCCAAGCCAGGGTTGGATTTGACCGCCTGTGTTCTGGCCGTTAGCAAGACAGGACATGGATAGGACTCATGGCGATTTGATACTGCCAGCCAGTAGACAGAATCTGGAATCAAACTGGACTGACCTCGTCGAACGCGCCGTCCTTGGCAACGTCCTCGACAATGACGTAGGAGAGCTTCTCTTTCGGGACATTTGGGTGGGCGTCAAGGATCCTCTGTCCTTTTTCCTGGGATCTGACAGTCGTGACTACTTCGAAGCTGAAGAACTTGTCAGCTTGACCATTATTAGCATTTTATAAAGACTCGGAAACTTGCCCATGCTGCAGCAATATGTCCAGCACGTGAGCAGCAATGAAGCCGCTACCTCCTAGACACAGACATTGTTAATTCCGCTGTTCAAATCTATTCAGACATTAGGAGAGCATCCTTACCAGTCAGAAGAACCTTGACCATCTTGATTGAATTATTTTCGAGTTGTTTTCAGGGCTGAATAGTACTTAGTTGTGAAGCATCTGCTCCAGTGAGGGGTCCATGGGCCCCTCTTTTATGGTTCGGGGAGCCCCTCGGAGCCGAAGGTAAATCCCGCGTCCCTGAAATTGCGTCAGGTTGCAAGCCATAATCATCTTGCACGAGAGGGTTGGAACCGTCGTCCCTCACATCGGGTTATTGGATCGACCAGAACCTTGCCCCGACCAGACTTGGATAGGTTAAACTTTCTGCCTAAAGCATATCTCCGCTTGAGAAGTGGCATGATGAGTAATACCTGCTCTCAGTCTTGCTGGATATAAAGGGCTTAAAAACCGCCAATCTCCGGTTTCTTGACTTGATGTCATGCGGTATTTCAGCATTCGTCGCAAGTCGTCCGAGTCAACAAATGTGTATTCAATCTCCACGCTTTATTCATTTATTAGGAAGCAAGTGGATGAGAAGCCATGCAGGGAGTGACCTCAGTACACTACGTTCCAGCCTATATGCTCACAGTTTACTCTGTAGAGGGGTCATAATCTCTGCAAATTGGACGCTCACCCCAGAGGAAATACCAACCTACACCTTGCTCCGTGGGCTGTTAATAAAAATCTATAGAAAACAATGTTACTATCGGATCATCCACAGGTGATATCTGCCACCACTCTTCGATGACCAATGCGAATCGCAGGACGTATCGTTTTACTTTACCCCAGGTTGGGACCTAGGTATCAAGAAACAGACTGAAATTGCAGAGCTTTCCAACTTTTGCAATCGTGGTGGCCATCTCTATTCTGGTCGTTCAATTTACTCTCGAGTATTGCGCTGATATCGAAAATTTCTTTTCCCACCACTCAGAACCTTGGAACACCGTACGTGTACGTACAGGCCGGCTGAAAACACATCCTGGTAGAATAGTATCGTTGCAGGAGAATAGTGGGAGTGGCTAGTTGAAAGAGAGGAAAGCACAGTCAGTGAATGGAAGATGCGTCAGTGAATGCAAGATATAGCAGGGCAGTAAAGTCAGAGTTAGCAGAGAAAAGGACTTGGATCACAAAGTAGGCTCTAGGAAATCATTATTTGCTGTTATGTCCCTGCGTTGTTTCTCCTTACAGGAACTTTAGATAAACCTCATATAACCCTGGATAAAAATCAGATAGATCTTAGATCATTTTTCATCTAAGAATTGCATATTAGTTGATGTTACAGTGTCACATATAATATCATAGCTAGTTTCCATAGCTAGAGGACTTTCCTCCAGGATAGACCAAATTGGACCTCTTTTCCATGGCTTCCCATTAAGAATCCCTTGAATCTGGATAGACTATAAAACTGTCTGAAAAGAACTAGAACTTCTAGTTTGACAAGACTAAAGACGATGGAAGAAAGGTTCAGAAGAGAAAGTAGACTAATTATAAGCCTGCCATACTATGCTTTGTGCCTTCATTGATGAGATTGCTTTTTTTCTGGTGGCAGAAGGGACATGAGTAGAATTACTGTCGCCAAATAATATTATATTTCTGATCTCAATTAATTACCTTCTGCACCCATGTGGCAACCATAATTCCATTGTAGTATTGGTAAGCTGTGCGATCAGGAAGCTGCACAGCAATCCTCATCAGTCACAGGCATTCACCAGTCCAGAAACACCCGTCAAAGACATCCCTGTTGCCTAGTCATGTCGTATTTGCGGCTCTTGCGGTGGTCAAGTGGGTTGTCGGGCGCTGCCAGTGCAGGCTGAGGCTAAGGGAGGGCGTGGTCCGTGCCCCGACGCATTCTCCAACGCTCACACATCACTCCGCCCATCAGCTCCATAGCTTCCCTCCCATGCCCACCACACACTCGTGCGCCTATCCCTGGACATAGATATTCAAATGTTCGTTCTAGGGAGCTATCCAGCATGGCGCAAGCAGGTCCGGTGACGGACGTTGTACAGAGGCTCTTCGCAGAGCTCAAGTCCAAGAATGAGGAGACGCGGGTCAAAGCTTCATTCGAGCTCTACGACAATGTCCTCACAGTCTCACGAGGTACGTCCCCGCACCTGATGTGCCAATGTGATTCCGGCTCACAAATGACCTTTTTTTTAAACCAGACTGGCCTCCCGAGAAGTTCCTCGAGTTCTACAATGCTGTCAGCCAGCGCATCGCGCAGCTGGTCGTAACAGGCAGCGACGCAAATGAGAAGATTGGCGGCCTTCTTGCCCTCGATCGACTCATCGATTTTGATGGAGTGGATGCAGCTCAGAAGACCACGCGATTCGCGAGCTACCTGCGAAGTGCTCTCCGAAGTAATGACAATGCGGTATTGGTGTACGCTGCTCGGTCGCTGGGCCGACTGGCCAAACCGGGTGGCGCGCTGACGGCAGAGTTGGTGGAGAGCGAAATCCAGTCGGCGTTGGAATGGCTCCAATCTGAGAGACAGGAGAGCAGGCGGTTTGCAGCTGTCTTGATCATTCGGGAGCTTGCAAAAGGTTCCCCGACGCTGCTCTACGGCTTCGTCCCTCAGATCTTCGAGCTCATCTGGGTTGCTCTGCGGGACCCCAAAGTGCTCATCCGGGAAACTGCTGCAGAGGCCGTCAGCGAATGCTTTGAAATCATCGCTGCTCGTGACATCGGCGTCCGACAGCTGTGGTTTGCGCGCATTTACGAAGAGGCGCTGCAGGGTCTCAAGTCCAGCAATGTGGATTGGATCCATGGCTCACTTCTCATCCTGAAAGAGTTGCTTTTGAAGGGTGCCATGTTTATGAACGAGCACTACAGGAACGCTTGCGAGATTGTCCTGCGCCTCAAGGATCATCGCGACCCAAAGATCCGTACTCAAGTCGTTCTTACGATTCCGGTCCTAGCAGCGTATGCGCCTTTGGATTTTACCAACAACTACCTTCACAGATTTATGGTGTACCTTCAGGCCCAACTGAAGCGCGATAAGGAGCGCAATACCGCCTTCATCGCTATCGGAAAGATTGCGAATGCTGTGGGCGCCGCCATTGGGCAGTACTTGGACGCGATAATCGTCCATATCAGAGAAGGACTTGCGATGAAAGCGTGAGTTTCAACTATCCCTTATCGATATTGAGGGTCTCATCTGACTTTTTACGCAGACGTAATAGAGCAGCGGTCAATGAAGGGCCGATGTTTGAGTGTATCAGTATGCTCTCGTTAGCAGTGGGGCAGACACTCAGCAAGTACATGGAAGCGCTACTCGATCCCATATTTGCTTGCGGATTGAGTGAGTCGCTCACCCAAGCTCTCGTCGATATGGCCCATTATATTCCGCCCATCAAAGCTACCATCCAGGAAAAGCTACTTGACATGTTGAGCATCATACTTTGTGGGACCCCATTCCGCCCCCTCGGATGTCCAGAGAATAGGCTGCCACCTTTGCCCTCGTTTGCAAAGGATTTCGCAGTTCAAGAACAACGTTCGGATGCAGAAGTGGCTCTGGCTTTACATACGCTGGGTAGTTTCGATTTCTCCGGGCATATCTTGAACGAGTTTGTGCGCGACGTTGCCATTAGATATGTCGACAGTGATAATCCCGAAATCCGAAAGGCATCGGCATTGACGTGCTGTCAACTTTTCGTGCACGATCCCATCATAAACCAAACCAGCAGCCATTCGATACAGGTCGTCGGTGAGGTGATCGACAAGCTGTTAACGGTCGGCGTTGGTGATCCGGATCCAGAGATTCGACGCACAGTCCTGTGGTCTTTGGACCGCAAGTTTGATCGCCATCTTGCTAAGCCGGAGAATATTCGGTGTCTTTTCCTGGCTGTCAATGATGAAGTCTTCGCCGTCCGAGAGGCCGCGATCAGCATCATTGGACGTCTCTCCAGTGTTAATCCGGCTTACGTTTTCCCACCCTTGCGCAAGCTTTTGGTCAATCTCTTGACCGGCCTTGGATTTGCAAGCACAGCTCGTCAAAAGGAGGAAAGTGCCCAGCTGATCAGCCTTTTTGTTTCCAATGCGACGAAGCTCATCAGGTCCTATGTCGATCCGATGGTCACATCCTTATTACCGAAGACTACGGATCCAAATGCGAGCGTCGCATCGACTACGTTGAAAGCCATTGGCGAACTGGCTAACGTTGGAGGGGCTGAGATGAAGCAATATCTACCGCAGCTTATGCCTATCATCTTAGATGCCCTGCAGGACTTGTCTTCCCACACGAAGAGAGAGGCAGCTTTGCGAACCCTCGGCCAGCTTGCCAGCAATTCCGGCTACGTGATAGAGCCGTACACTGACTATCCCCATCTCCTTGCTGTACTAATCAACATCATCAAGACCGAGCAGACTGGTTCGTTGCGTAAGGAGACGATCAAGTTGCTAGGTATCCTAGGTGCTCTGGACCCGTACAAGTATCAAGTAAGTCATTCCATCGTTTTCTTTTTTGCCTGACATCACTAACTGTTGGACAGCAAATTAGCGAATCGTCTCCAGATATCCACCATATCAATGAAGTGCAGACAGTATCTGATGTCTCCCTCATCATGCAAGGGCTCACCCCCTCGAACGAAGAATATTATCCTACGGTGGTTATCAATACCCTCCTGCAGAACATTCTGCGGGAGAGCTCCCTGGCGCAATATCATTCTGCTGTCATTGATGCGATAGTCACGATTTTCAAGACATTGGGTTTGAAATGCGTGCCTTTCCTGGGTCAAATCATTCCTGCTTTCTTGTCTGTCATTAGGAGCTCTCCTGTTAGCCGCCTGGAGTCGTATTTCAACCAGTTTGCGATCCTGGTGAATATTGTACGCCAGCACATCCGTGTGTTCCTTCCGGACATCATCGAGGTCATTCGTGAATTCTGGGACTCGTCCTACCAAGTGCAGGCGACCATACTATCGCTCATGGAGGCGATCTCCAAAGCGTTGGAAGGCGAGTTCAAGAAGTACTTGGCCGGTCTGATACCCCTGATGCTGGACACGCTGGAAAAGGACAACACGCCACGGCGACAGCCGTCCGAGAGGATCCTGCACACATTCCTCATCTTTGGCTCAAGCGCAGAGGAGTACATGCACCTGATTGTTCCCGCAATTGTCCGACTTTTCGACAAGCCTCAGAATCCGGCGAGCATCCGGAAATCAGCCATCGAGACCCTAGGGAAACTGTCCCGCCAGGTCAATGTGTCCGACTTTGCATCTCTCATGATTCATTCTCTGGCTCGTGTTGTTGCTGGCACTGATCGGGCTCTGCGACAGGCAGCTTTGGACTGTATCTGTGCCCTGATATTCCAACTTGGGCAGGATTTCAGTCACTATATTCAACTCATCAGCAAGGTACGACAGTTTGCTTTTGTTGGATAGAACGATTGTCGAGCTGACTTTGTTTTAGATCTTGAAACAACACCAAATCACCCACCCCACATTTCAAACGCTGGTGTCGAAATTGCAGAAAGGCGAATCCCTTCCCCAGGACCTCAACCCCGAGGAGAACTACCGTACTTTGGCCGACGATACCAACTACGGAGAAATCGGCCAAAAGAAGATGCTTGTCAACCAACAGCATCTGAAAAACGCTTGGGACGCCTCCCAAAAGTCCACTCGCGAGGACTGGCAAGAGTGGATTCGCCGCTTCAGCGTGGAGCTTTTGAAGGAATCGCCCTCACCTGCACTGAGAGCATGTGCTAGCTTGGCCGGAATCTACCAGCCCCTGGCGAAAGATCTGTTCAATGCAGCATTCGTCTCGTGCTGGACTGAACTGTATGACCAATACCAAGAAGAGCTTGTGAGGTCTATTGAAAAGGCGCTCACTTCGCCGAACATTCCTCCGGAAATTCTTCAAATCCTTCTTAACCTTGCCGAATTTATGGAGCATGACGATAAAGCCCTGCCAATCGATATCCGGACGCTTGGGAAATATGCTGGCAAATGTCACGCCTTCGCGAAAGCTCTCCATTATAAGGAGCTTGAATTCGAGCAAGACCAGAACTCTGGTGCCGTGGAAGCTCTAATCACCATCAACAATCAGCTCCAACAGTCAGACGCTGCTATTGGAATCCTTCGAAAAGCTCAGGCCTACCGTGACGTTGAGCTTAAGGAGACGTGGTTCGAAAAACTGCAACGCTGGGAGGAGGCTCTTGCAGCGTACAAACGACGGGAGAAGGTAGACCCCGATTCCTTCGCTGTCACGATGGGCAAGATGCGCTGCTTGCATGCTCTGGGCGAATGGAAAGTTTTGTCCGACCTGGCACAGGAGAAATGGAACCAAGCATCTGTCGAGCACAGACGGGCAATCGCTCCCCTTGCTGCCGCTGCTGCTTGGGGCCGTGGTCAATGGGAACTGATGGACTCCTATCTCAGCGTTATGAAAGAGCAGTCTCCTGACCGGTCATTCTTCGGTGCTATCTTGGCGCTCCATCGCAATCAATTTGATGAAGCCGCTATGTACATCGAAAAGGCACGAAATGGCCTCGACACCGAGCTTTCTGCACTCCTCGGAGAGTCTTACAACCGAGCCTACGACGTGGTGGTCCGTGTGCAAATGCTTGCTGAGCTTGAAGAGATCATCACCTACAAACAGAGTGTCGGTGATCCCGAAAAGCAGCGAGCAATGCGCGAGACTTGGAACAAGCGGCTCCTTGGTTGTCAGCAGAATGTTGAAGTGTGGCAGAGGATGCTCAAAGTCAGGCAACTGGTCACCACACCTCAGGAGAATATGGATATGCTGATCAAGTTCGCCAACCTCTGCCGCAAGTCGAACCGGATGGGTATCGCTGAGCGCACCCTTGCCTCGCTGGAAGTTGAGGTTCAAGGCCCCAATGGCGTAGAAACAATTGCGCCTCCGGAGGTGAAATACGCAAGGCTCAAGTTCGCTTGGGCTCAAGGCCATCAGATGGAAGCCCTGCGGTCGTTGAAAGAATTTACTGCGTCCCTGGCAGAAGACTTCAACAAGTACAATGCTCTTGTGGGCGCGCACGGTGACCACAATGGAACAAACGGAGTGAACGGGGTTGCCGAATCCAGCAATCCAGACGTGATGTATTTGCGGCAACGTCTCGGGGACGTGAGCAAGGTCAGGAAGCTTCTTGCCAAGAGCTATCTCAAAATGGGTGAATGGCAAACGGCCTTACAACGGGGAGACTGGAAGCCCGAGTATGTCCGTGAGGTTCTCAATGCGTACTTGGCTGCTACGCAGTATAACCGGGAATCTTACAAGGCTTGGCATGCCTGGGCTCTCGCCAACTTCGAGGTTGTCACGACTCTCACTTCTCAGCAGAATCGGGATGGGTCATCGGTGCCTAGCCATATCATTAATGAACATGTCATTCCTGCCATCCGCGGGTTCTTCCGATCCATCTCCTTGTCGTCGACCTCTTCTCTTCAGGACACCCTGAGATTGCTTACGCTGTGGTTCACCCACGGTGGTGACCAAGACGTCAACGCTGTCGTCACTGAAGGATTCTCCTCCGTCAACATCGACACCTGGCTAGCAGTGACGCCACAGCTGATCGCACGCATCAATCAGCCCAATGTGAGGGTACGCCTTGCGTTGCATCGGTTACTCAGCGAGGTCGGCAAGGCTCACCCGCAAGCTTTGGTCTATCCGTTGACGGTTGCAATGAAATCCAATGTAGCTCGACGGTCCCAGACTGCCACTGCCCTCATGGAGAAAATGCGAGAGCACAGTGCCAAACTCGTGGAGCAGGCGGATCTAGTGAGCCACGAACTGATCCGTGTGGCCGTGTTATGGCATGAGCTCTGGCATGAAGGCCTCGAGGAAGCGTCGCGGCTCTACTTCGGTGACCACAACGTGGAAGGGATGTTTGCCACTCTTGCGCCTCTGCATGATCTCCTGGACAAAGGAGCTGAAACGCTGAGAGAGGTCTCGTTTGCGCAAGCGTTTGGTCGCGATCTCGCCGAGGCGAAACATTTCTGTCTCTTGTACCGCGAAACGGAGGAGATCGGCGACCTGAATCAGGCTTGGGATCTTTACTACACCGTCTTCCGAAAGATTGCCCGCCAGCTTCCGCAGCTGTCGACTCTTGATCTGAAATACGTGTCTCCGAGACTCAAAGATGCGGTGGACCTTGACCTGGCAGTTCCGGGCACCTACCAACCTGGCAAGCCGGTTATTAGGATCCTCAGTTTCGACCCTATCCTCCACGTTCTTCAGACCAAGAAGCGGCCGCGAAGAATGACGCTCAAGGGAAGCGACGGGAACTCGTATATGTACCTTCTCAAAGGCCACGAGGATATCAGACAGGACGAAAGAGTGATGCAATTGTTTGGTCTGGTGAATACTCTCCTTGACAACGACAGTGAAAGCTTTAAGCGTCATCTGTCTGTCCAGCGATTCCCCGCCATTCCGTTGTCGCAGAATTCTGGGCTGTTGGGCTGGGTTTCGAACAGTGACACGTTGCACGCTCTGATCAAGGAGTACCGCGAGAGCCGTCGCATTCTGCTGAATATCGAGCACCGCATCATGCTTCAGATGGCGCCGGATTACGACAATCTCACACTTATGCAGAAGGTGGAGGTGTTCGGCTATGCGATGGATAACACGACGGGTAAAGATCTCTACCGCGTCCTCTGGCTGAAGAGCAAGAGCTCCGAGGCCTGGCTTGAGCGACGGACCAACTACACGCGATCTCTCGGTGTCATGTCCATGGTCGGATATATTCTGGGGTTGGGTGATCGACACCCGTCGAACCTCCTCCTGGACCGGATCACTGGCAAGGTGGTGCATATCGACTTTGGTGACTGTTTCGAGATCGCGATGCACCGCGAGAAATATCCCGAGAGGGTTCCCTTCCGTCTCACCCGGATGTTGACTTTTGCCATGGAAGTCAGCAACATCGAGGGCAGCTATCGGATCACCTGTGAGGCCGTCATGCGTGTCATCCGAGAGAACAAGGACTCCCTGATGGCTGTTCTGGAAGCGGTAAGTTTGTTTGACTGTGCGAGTCGCTAGAGACAAGAAGCTGACATGACAACCTTTAGTTTATCCATGATCCTTTGATCAACTGGCGTCTCGGGACCCGGGAATCGCCTGCCCGGCCGTCGTTCTCGACCGTTGACCGTCGGCAGTCGATGATGGAAGATGCGAACCTTGAACACGGGATTCAACCGAGCAACTTCTCTCGTCCCCGTCGGCCATCCATCCTCGAGGGAGGAATCCTGGATGCACAGCAAGGGCCACCGAATGAAGCACGCGAGGTGCAGAACGCGCGAGCGCTGCAGGTGCTTGCACGAGTGAAGGACAAGCTGGTGGGACGGGACTTCAAGCCGAATGAGGAGCTCAGCGTGAGCGACCAAGTCGACAAGCTACTTGCACAGGCGACAAGTGTGGAGAACATCTGCCAACACTGGATCGGATGGTGTAGTTTCTGGTAATCGAGGCATCAGGATATGGGCGGAGTTTTCAGGCGCATGGGAGAATGTGATGGATTGTGCACAGCATGGAGCGGCTTCTTGAGATTGATATACACTCGTAGTTTTGTGGGAAGTACGATATTCAATATTTGTCTGTACTGTACAAATGGATTTCGTTGTATGACTTTACGCAGTTCTCGTAAGCAGTGGAATATAGGAATGCTTCGTTCGTACCTAGAGTATACTCTGTACAGTATGCTGTATGCAGTATTCTACATGATTGGTCCGTGGTCACGTTCCAGTCCGGGGTTGGACTTGGCGGGGAATGGACCAGCTTGGATGCCGAGGTCCAGCTGCTCCAGCGGGCGATCACAACAATAACATAGCATCGTCCAGCTCGGCGAGCTGGCCATGAGCTACCATTCTCAATGACCTGTCGTCCATCTGCCGATTCCTGTCTCTCGCTATTGTGCCAGGTCGACGGATGAGTATGTCGTCCGCTGCTCAACCCGCCCACGAACCTCCGGACCCCCAGGTCCACCCTCTGGTTCGCAACGCGCTTCGCGTTTCCCTGAGCGCGAAGGAGTACAAGCTGCTCCACGAACATGTCCTGAAACGCACGCCAAACTCGGTCCAGAGCCGCGTGCCCACGCCGTCAAGATACGAAGCCATCGTCCATTCGAAGGACAAGTACGGCGACGCTGCCATCCGCGCCTCGTTGCGCGTCTTCTTGTTGACCGCAGCAGGGTCCAAACTGGCCGAGCTTGCTGTCCAGAGAATCGGGGGGGACAGCGTGTCCAAGTATGCCATCGTTGTCCGCTTTATCATCGCTTGTGTTGCTGATGACGGAGCTAACGCTCGACGCGATAACAGGAGCAAGACTCGCACGGCTCTGATCCGTTCTCCGACGTTTCGGCTGGCGCTGTCGCTGTCGCTCGTCCTGTTTATCCACCGCATCTTGCATCGCTTCTTCGTTCGACTGCGAGCGAACCTTCGTACGGACGATGCGCGGCCGTTCCGCGAGCGCAACCCGCGCATTTCCCAGGCGCTGACCTCTCGATATGCGCCGGCTGTCGGGGCCAGCGTTGCCGGGTTTGCGCTGGGCATCTGCCCGCTGAGCCGGTTGCGGATCACGGTTGCGATATACACGGCCACCCGGAGCTTGGAGTTTCTGTACAATGTTCTCGATGAGCAGGGCTGGCTGGAACAGAAGCCCTGGTGGTTTGGCAGCTGGCTACTGATGCCTGTGTCCTGCGCACAGCTGTTCCATGCCTTTGTCTTTGACCGGGAAACTGTCCCCAAGGTTTGTTGGACCTCGAGGCAGATCCGGTTGAAATCAAATTGCTTACAACGTCTAGTGGTTTGGGAATGTGATTTTTAGACTTTCCCCTAGCTACATTCAGAGCCGGCCGGCCGGTTTCCCAGAGAAGCTTCACTGGCCAGACAAATACGAGATTGTTGACTCGCTGGCCACTATTGCTGATTTGAAGTGGCCGTAAGTGTATATCCAGTTGTTTGAACTGGTTGTTGAACCGTAGCTGACGTGCGACAGAGCGTTTATCTCCCCTATTCTCCATCCCACCAGACCGGATACTCTACCCCGACCGGTCAAATCCATCTCGCCGGTGACCTCGCCAGCGCACCCGTCGATCTCGTCTCTTTCGTGCGCCTTGCTGCATCCCAATACCCCGAGCTGCAGCACTGCATTCCTGCACCATCTCCTTCTCTCGATTCCTCCACTTGCGAGGGTGCTGGCCATTGCGACTCTGGCGCTGACGGCGCTGAAGTACAAGAAGTTCCTGGCGAGCCCTGTTTCTGCTACGAATGCGGCGTCCAAACGCGTGCTTGCCTTGACGGCCGTGTTGTCCACCTCGGTAGGGTCCGCATGGGGAAGTCTGTGTCTGCTGAATAGCCTCCTGTCCCGTTCGACGCTCCCGACGAAGCGCTTCTTCATCAGCGGCGCGATCGCAGGGCTGCCCTTTGCATTCCTCCGCCAGGGCCGGGGGACATTCCTGTACATATTCCGGACAGCGGTCTACTCGGCCTGGACGACGGGAGTCAAACGGGGCCTGTGGCGGGGGTGGAAAGGAGGAGAGCTCTGGGTATTTGTGCTGTCATGGGCACTGATGGGGTCCATTCTGGAGGGCAAGCCAGGAGCGGTTGAGGGAGCCGGCATCAGAAAGGGACTGGCATGGCTCAGGGGGGAAGGGTTTGTAGATCCGGTCGAGGTAGCGGCACGGCGGAAGAAGAAGGCTCAGGCAGGGCAGAAGAAGGCCCAGGCGGGTCTGGAAGCCAAGCCATGAAGGACTATGAGTGTCCAGCTGACCTGGAGCAGTAATAGCGTGGCAGTTGTTGCTATGGGTTATGCGGCTGTAAACAATTCGTCTAATCCCTAGTTTGAGATGCGTCGGCCTGCATGTTGTATCTTAATATCACAGTGATATAGCCAGTGATATAGCCAGTGGGAGATTGACACAGTATACTCCGTAGGTAATGCGAATAATACAGAGCAATAATACAGAGCAGTGTGATAGAAGATTTGTTTTTGTGTTTTTTTTTTTTCTAAACCTAGAAAAAGTGTGTCCTGTGGAGGAAATAGAGTACACCCCTTAAAAGCTTGTTGGTCATCTGACCTGGAAAAAAGCAACGAGACTAGGGGCGATAAGATCTATTGAAATTTTTTAAGAAAATAAATAAAAGCAAAATTAGCAGATGCTCTATAAAAGCTTGGTGGTCATATGACACCGTTAATACTAAGGTCGCATAGGGGGAGCTGCCAGGTGCCAGACGGCGTTCTGCTAGATCGCCAAGTGATGACTTTTAACTGACGTTCTAGAACCCCGCGAACGCATTCCTGAGCCAGCTGCTTATTCTGCCCGCTCCAACGGCAAACCCCTGCGCTGGGCTCGGAGCTCCCTGGGAGGCTGAGGAGCCAGAGTTAATCTCGACATTATTAAGCTGAAAAAAAGATAATCGCTCCGTTATCGCAGCGACCAGCCGCCACGCTTCTCTCTCTCTCCGCACTCCCCAACACAACGCCAACCGTAAGCAAACAAAACACACGTGTGACGAGTGTCCCCGGACCTCGGACTCGACTGGAAGCCACTTTCCGATTGTCTTTCCCTGCCCGGGGGACAGAATCCGGAGACCGCACAGGCATGGCTCCATACCGCGCGATGGGCGAGCTGGGCCTCCCACTTAGCGCGCTTCCCACGGCGCTGGGCGGTTCGTGCCATTGGACTGGATCCACCGCTGCGGAGGCCAGGCTGTTTTGAAGCTTTTCGCTGGTCTCTTTGCTCTCTCCGCGACCAACTCCCGCATGATCGCTCGCCCTCACCGCCTTGCAGCGCGCTCGCCAATCACGCCCGCGGTCGGTTTTTAATTATAGCACGCGGCCTCAGGCTGGTGCTTGCCTCTGGATATAAAGGCCTGGCGCCTGCTCAGATGTGTTTTTTCTCGTTGTTGTACGTTCGTCAGACTGATACCCCCGTGCGTCCCTCCGTCTCTTGCAATTGCTTTGTTGCTGCCTCGGTGTTGTGTTGGCGATATCGTTTGATTGAATTTTTTGACTGTTGATTGCATCGAGTCCATATCCACGCTGTTCGTATCCATTCCCTTTGCATTTTGCATTCTGCTTGTGTGCTGACCTGGCTAGTTCTTCCTGCCCTCGTTGAGACCTCTCCAGGCTCAACCTGACCCTACCAGTCGGCCCCTGCACTCTCTCGACCGACCCGACCGACCTGAACTGAACGACAGACACAATGGCTCCTCCAAAGCTCAAAGTAGGCTGCGCTGGCCTGGGCCGCATGGGCAAGCGCCACGCCATGAACTTCGCTGAGCGAGTGCCTCGCGCGCAGCTGGTGGCCGTCAGCTCGCCCGATGACGAGGAGCTGAAATGGGCCAAGACGCACCTCGAGCCGCTGGGCGTTGCGATCTACAAGAACTACGATGACATGCTGAAGCATGAAGGCCTGCAGGCAGTCGTCATTGCCTCTGCGACGGCCGTCCATGCCGAACAGGCCATCAAGGCCATCGATGCCGACAAACATGTCCTGTGCGAGAAGCCTCTGTCCACCAGTGTCGAAGTGGTGAGTATATCTCCTGTCTTTGTTTTACAATATACACATGCTGATAATGTGCAGTCGCAAAGCGTCCTCGAAGCCGCCCAGAAGAAGCCCCATCTCAAGGTGATGTGCGGCTTCTCTCGTCGGTTCGATGCCTCGTACCGCGACGCCCACAACAAGATGCAGAGCGGCATGATCGGCCGGCCGTCCGTCTTCCGCAGCCAGACGTGTGACAAGCTCGACCCGAGCGGGTTCTTTGTTGCGTATGCCCAGTTCTCGGGCGGCATCTTCGTCGACTGCTCGATCCACGACATCGACCTGGCGCTGTGGTTCTTCGGGCAGGATGCCAAGGTCAAGTCGGTGTCGGCCGTGGGTATCACGGCCGTGGAGCCGGACCTGCGCAAGTACAACGACCGGGACAACGCGGTCGGGCTGGTCGAGTTCCAGGACGGACAGATTGCGTACTTCTACGCGTCGCGCATGATGGCCGCCGGGCAGGAGGACTCGACGGAGATCATCGGGACGAAAGGCAAACTGACCGTCAACACACAGCCGGCGTCAAACCTGGTCAACATCTACGAGAGCACAGGCATCCGGCGCGAGATCCCGCAGCACTACTACGACCGGTTCGAGATGGCGTTTGTGGAGGAGGCCAAGCACTTCACGGCGTGCTGTCTGGACGACACGCCGGTGCCGCAGGAGCTGCGGGGGGCGGTCGATGCCGTCAAGATCGGCTGCGCGTTGCAGGAGGCGTTGATCACGGGGAAGAAGATCTACTTTGACGACGACGGCAACCGCATCGAGCGGGCGAATCTGTAGGCTGCTGCAGCCTGTCTTGCGAGTTATCTTTTATTCTCGTCTCTCTCTCTCTTCTTTTTTTTTTCTCTTTCCTTTTTTTTTTGTCATGAACCGGGATAGATATGATACACAGCTACATGACGGAGGGTGATTCTTTTTTCATCATCTTTTACTTTTCTTTTTACTTTAATTTCTTGTTTCTTCTATCTTGATGATGATGAATCGATCATCTATATCTCAATGATCGATCATGATTAATGATCAATGATTGATCAATTAATCAATTAATCAGATAGACTTGACTTGAAGGTGAGCTTCGTTCAGAGGATTGTTGGACACACACATGTGCTCGCAAGGTGATTTATTATTGCGATTGCTGATGCTACTGCTTTACATATAGGTATTATTTATCTGCTAGTATTAGCTAGGTAGTGTTTAGATCAGAGCAGCACCCTGCCAGAGATATCCTCCCTGTATATATATATATACTACTGTATATATGTAGTCTGCACCTCTACTAGCATTGTCGAGATGACATAATCGACTAGATAGGTAGATAGACAGAGAGACAGACAAAGAGGGAAGAAAGAAAACCCCCAATAATAATAATTATTCTAATTATTAATAATGAATTCGAATAAATAATGAATAATAAAAATAAAAATAATTCTCTCCTCAACTAATAGACATTACATTATTTAAATAAGCATTATTATTATTACCGCAAGTTGATGTATGTATGTATACTACGTATTCTGAAGTCCTCCGAAGTACTCCGCAGCAAAAAATAGTTCAAAAAAAAATAATGCATATAATTATACTCCGTAATGCATTCATTCATTATTATTTTAATAATGAAATAATAGAAAGCATGGAAACGGAATCTAGTTTCCGAGACCGGCTAGCCACGAAGAAAGAAAAAAAAACAATCATCAACACCATCCTCAAGAGTCAAGAAATATAACAAAGGATAAAATGATTTCATCATACATACGTATACGTATACCTACCTACCTACCTAACTAATTGAGTCCTCTTCGTAAGTTGTTTTGAATCGTCATTCTCAATGACGAAAGAAAAAAGAATAGTAATATTAGTCGGTATTTTTTTTTATTTTGTTGATGTTTGTTAGGGTTATGCGAGATACTCCGTAGATTAAGATATTCCCGATACAACATTACAAGTTACAGCAGGGAATAAATAGGGAATAATACTCTGCGAACAATGCAAGTTTAACAGGGTTGTTTCTTTCTTCAAAAAGGGAGGGAAATGTTGCTTTCTTCTAGCTAGATTTTTTTTTTTTGAATTGAGGATGAAAAATTCTATTTTTTTTTATTTAGCTTTTTTTGTTTTATGCGGGTAGCGAGCGGGTTGTCTCAAGTTTGTTCTTAGGGCTAAGGCTATTAGGTAGGGCTGAGTACCTACCTAGTAGACTCTAGAGGTAATACGGAGGTACTCCGTACTCTGTAGGGCTAAACCTACAGAGTACCTTCCTACCTACATCTACCTACGTATCTACCTACGTAGAGGCTACAATACCCGTCAACCGAGACCGACAATGGTCTGAGACAACAATCATAATGATATAATATTGTCCTTGAAAATCATATCTTGTACGCGATACGCAGTTTGTTTATCGTGTACGGAGTATTGTTATTGTCTTGTCTGACAGTCAACTATTTCTCGTTAATGACGTCATGCTCATTTATCTGTTTATCTATATATAGATTTCGTCTGCTTACAACATCCTTTGATTTCTTTTCGTTTTCTAGAATACATGTGACGTCATCTTAAATTAAATTATCTCCGCGCAGTTAGTTCTGACTGTCAAAGTTCATCGGATCCCGCAACTCCAGAGTCAGATCCGGGCTCAATCCCGACAGGAATCTGAATCTGATTGCTGCGTCGAGGGCGGCCGCTGACCACCCGCACAATCTCCCTCGCGGCGACGACCCTCCCCGCTTGCTCCCTCGACGGCGTGGCTAGCGCTCGCGCCTTCTGCCGATACCTGCTCGTGTGGAGGACCTCCAGAATCGCCTGGCTGACTTCTCCGCCTCTCCAGGCTGGCGCCGCGTGCCGGTTGCCCCAGATTCCGACTCCGAGCCATTCCGCTCGTATGGCGTAGTCGTAGGTGTCGACCCACATTGGGAGGAGGACTTGGGGGTTCCGGTACTAGAAAAACGTTAGAAGGTATGATATGGTATGGTATGATATGATGTGAGATGATATGACGACAAACCCAATTGCTTCGAGAAAGGAATTCGCCCCCCCGTGGTGCACGTAGCAGACGATGTGTCCGCTCTCCAGTATCGATGCCGGATCGGCTGTCAGCCAGGACTGGATACGCACTCGGCCTGTGGACAGGAGCGAGGAAACCTCGTCTGATACAGTGCTGTTCGTGCCACTGAACAAGTACCCTTCGGAGGCGTCGATGTTGTTACTGTTGTCCTCCGTCTTCAGCTTCCACAGCACCTGCACCCTCTCATCCCCATCAAGAACCGTCCGGATCGCGCGCATCATTTCCGTCGCGTCCTCCTCGTTGTAGAACGTATGGCTGCCCAGGACGATCAGCACCGTAGGCGCCCGCGCCAGCCAGGCGGCGAGGTCAGCGTCCTCGTTCTCGACCGCGTCCAGCGCCATGTAGATCGGCCCGCATGACGTGACGTGCTCCGGGAGCGTCATCGGATACTCGATCTCCGGGGACGAGGCGAGCAGGTAGGGGATACGGCTCTGTCTGTTGTACTGGAAGAAATCCGTCGGACTGGGGATGCCGTGCGCCTTCACGTAGGTTGCCAATGACCGGGCCTGCTGGCCAAAGATCGTTACCCACGTTAGGCGCAGCGTGAGATAGATGTTCGCCGGGATGAGATTCCATGGGACTGGATAGGCGTAGGCAGAGGCCAGTCTAGAAGATTTCAGTATATCATAAGTATATCATAGGGAGGAAAGAAAACATAGAAGTCCTTTCTCACGCTGGATAATGCCACCATATCCTGCCCAGCCCCTGCCCCGTCGCAAAGGTATCCTTGGCCGAGTTCGGCGAGAGGAGGACGTGCGAGCGATCCAGCGCCTGCACAGCGCCAATCCCAGGAGCGAAGAAGGTGTCGACGACGACGAGGGCCGGGTCGACCTCGGCGGTGATCTGTCGGAGGCTGTTGCAGACCTCGACGTATTCAGGACCCGTCCAGGGCACCATCGTGTGCTCGATGATCCAGAAGAAGGTTGCGGCGCCGCGCAGGCCCGGAGCGTGGCGGATGGTGGCCATGGTGACTCCATTGCGGGTCACGGCGTCTTTGTACGACGTGGCCCGGATAGGATGGAATGTGATGCCTTGGACGGCGGTACCGGCAGCAGCATCTGAACCTGAAATATTTCTTATTGCCTGACGGGAAACGCGGTCCACAGCGTCTTCGAGGGCTGAGAAAGAGGCAAAATGGACTTGTATCGAGTCGTGGTGGTTGACGATGAGGGCGTGAGCGGTCGCTAGGTGGACATTGGCCTGGCCGCGTTCTGCATTGGCGATGAAAAGCACCTTGGGAATGGAGTCATTATGGCCAGAAGACAGCACGACAGAAGAGATGAAAAACAATAGGACCACCAGCAGAGGCAGAAACATGATGTCCAGTTGAACTGGCTAACTAGACGAACTAGCTGTTGAAGTTGAAGGACGGCAGAGAACAGAAGATAATACAAACCCAGGCAGAAGGGATTCACGGCACTATTCATCTTGAAAAGAGGACAAAGAAGAATCACACCTACCTTCCCCTCCATTATTGCAGGTAATACATACACCCGTAGGTATGCACATGCATTCAGGTATACGGGACATTCCATGAAGAAGCAATCCACCCTGCTCAGTCCACGTAAGTACAGTACGTATATGCAGAGATGTTGTGTAACTTATCCTGCCCATGCCATGACTCTGTGCATTGATCAGATAATACAGCAGACCTGGTGCTGATGATTATTGACAAGAATGGAAGCTGTCATTCTTTCGATTCCAGATATGGTAGTCCACGACCAGACCACTCAGTTTCAGTTGAGAGATTGCAGAGAGTACTCTTCTTCTTTTCCTCTTCTTATCATCACCATAAACGCAGTTAGTTGGTAGATACTTTGAATAATGCAGCATGCTGATCTTTCCTGAGCTTTGCTACCAGGCCGTTTTATCCATTCCTAAGGTTGCAATTAATTACCTTAATCAGGTAGTAAAGCTTCCCGATCTGTGACGCCCCTCATATTATTGGTTAATTTTTGCTTCTCCACCTGCTTTGATAGGTACCTAGGCATTGGAGAGTGGACGAACAGCACGAATATCCACGCAAGTGGATTCAATTGAATTACATACGTTGTAGGAAGGCTACTTACCTATCAGGATTGGTCAAACTGGTCTTTTTTCTTGCTTTCTTTTGCTAAATTTATACTGATCAAACACTCTGGTCTAAATAAATAAATAAATAAATAAAAAAATAAAAAAATAAAAGAATATATTTCGCTCTATCTACATGTCGTCACATCTACAGTATTTACTTGCTCCATTCATCATATTTCTTCATTCCGGTCCAGATCCAAGCTGGATGACGTGCTCACCACGACTTGTCCGGAAATCCAAAGTCGACGCCGAACGGAGGGTCGACATACCGTTTGAAGGCCTTCTTGGCTAACAGCTCGTCCGAGTACTTGGCGATCGTGGCCATGTCCGCCTCGTCGAGTTTCACCAGGTTGCGGTTCGCTTCGATGCGAGCGGGATTCACTGACTTGGCCAGGACGGAGGAGCCGCGGGCAACTAGGGAAAAATGTTAGCAGGTATCCTGACGTTTATTTGGATATGACGATACGTACTGTGCCAACTCAACAACACTGTTGCCGGGCTCACACCCTTCCGGTTGGCCACCTCGACGACCGCATCAGCCGACATCAGCGGGCTGCCCGTGCTGCCCAGCGGACTGTACGCCGTCACGTGGATGCCCTTTTCCTTGCAGAAATCGACAATCTCCTGCTGCGGCAGCGCCGGGTGGTTCTCGATCTGGTTGACGGCCGGCACGACGGACGCGTGCGGAAGAAGCTCCTCCAGGTACCTCTTGCTGTAATTGGACACGCCGATGGCCTTGACCTTGCCCGTGTCCAGGAGCTTTTCCATGTCCTTCCAGGTATCGACGTGGTTGTGGGTGCGGATCAGGTCGCGGGAGCCGTCAGGCAGCTTGGGGAAGAGGGGGTGGTTTCCTAGACAATGTCAGGACTCGGTTTGCAGTTCGACGGCGAGTAAACAGACGACTGTACCATTCGGGTTCATGTACACCGGCCAGTGCACCAGATACAGATCGATGTAGTCCAGCCCCAGATTCTTCAGACTCAGCTCCAGGTTCTCCTGGACCCGGCGGGCGTACGTGCACCACAGCTTGGTCGTCACGAAGAGGTCCTCCCGCTTCACGATGCCGGCGTCAATGGCCTGGCGGATTCCCTTGCCAACAGCCTCCTCGTTCTGGTAGCAGAAGGCCGTGTCGATGTGGCGGTAGCCCACTTTGATGGCGTGGAAGACTGCATTCTGGACTTCTTCGGGGGACGACTGCCAGGTTCCTAGGGAGCGTCAGCATGATCGGCCAGATAGGTAAATGAAAGAACGCTCTTACCGAGTCCCAGGGCGGGGATTTCCGCGCCCGTGTTGAGCTTGAAGCGCGTGTCTGAGACAGCCATGGTGGTATATTCTACTGTTAAGGAACACCAATCAATGAAAGCTGGCAAGAGGAGGAAAGAATCAGAAACGAGGGATAATTGTTCGAGATACTGCTTATGTGAAGCCTTTCCCCTCTGCCCCGCGTCGCGGTGGTCTACATCGGCTACTGACCCCCACGCCCCACGGAGAGTCCCTCCCACGGAGTGCGACCCCCACGGATGTCCACCTATGAAAGGGCCTGGCAGGGGTACTCCGTAGGGTTTCCGTAGGGTTCATGGGGATTATCCGTCAATCAGAGTCAGGTCCGGAGGACGGAAAAATTGTGTACTCCGGAGTATAAAGTGCTGACGGAGTAAACCCCGAAAGGTGAGCAGTAGCCGGCTTTTTTAAAACAAAAAACCATTTTTTGACGGAATTTAAGTGTTTTTTTAACCACTTTGCAGGTTTATAAACCGTCTCATTACAAAACAATGTCTAAAAATAGTTATTTGATGGTTTTTATTACGTAATTTTAGATTTTTGTAAAAACGTTAGACTTTAAGAAATGTTAGATTTTGGCAGCACCAGAATAAGCTTCATAATATCTCTTAACTACAACCTCAAAAATTTAGACAGTTTAGATCGCCTAGTTAGAGCAGCATAGAAATAATAATGAAAACCTCATTTTCTTCTTAAAAAGTACTCCGTAGAAGCTGTACTTTGAGTCCAGCCGTTCTCAAATAAATCATTCATTGTGGAAAATTACTCCGTAGTAGTCAAATATTAGTCAGGAGAATAAGGGAAAGGTTATTTTTTTTCAAGAAAAAAAAGTCATGATTTTTTTCATATAGTATAGCGAGTATATTTATTTTCTCACGTCTAGACCGTCGATCAACGGTAGTTCCAGAGTCCAGACCCCGGGGATCCGTATGGTACCTGAGCAACTTCTGCCATGTGACCATCTCCGTTCCAAATACGGAGTAGTTTTTTTTCCAGAAAAAGGGGTAAGTCAGGTGACTACTCCAGATCAGCTGACTTTACTATAAATAGTACAAATTAAGTTCCGTCATTGCGTCGTCACGTGCCTTGTCATCCTACGAAAATTATGGGGAAAAAGGAGGGAAAAAAAGGAGAAAAAAAAGATACAGCAAGGAATACGGAATTTGTTGGCCGGCCTACTCCGTACAGATGAGACTACCTACTGCAAGAATATGATGAGGAATGTAGTATGGGAGAAACCCGCCTGGGAAGTATATCGAGTAGATAACGTAGGCTCCGACGGGACGGAAACCCGTAGGGCTTGACGGGATGAAAAGTTACAACTTACATAATGGAGACAAACTCCGACAACTCCTACAGTGAAACACCGCCAGCAGAATCGACTTGTCCACGTCAATTGCTGACAACACAGCAGTCAGAAACAGCTCTCCCACCTGTTCAATCACATTCCAGTCGGAAATTGGTGACGGATCGGGTAATGCCCAGCCCAGGCCCTGCCGTTGCCGACGAGGCCAACTGATTGGCGGTTCGGAAACCATTTTACCTTCAGCCCCAACTTCCCCAGATCTCGCTGTTTTTTCCTCCAGATCGGTCTCGACGCGGATTCTTGCCATGCCATCCAGACAAACTGTCGGTCACGACCCCAGTCACACCGTATGTCTCGGGTTTTGGCTCGCCTGTCAATGATTGCCACCGGGTCGATCCTTCCTGGCGGGAAGGGCATTCCATTCACCATGGATCACGCGGAGTGACCCGTCGAGAATAGCAAAGGTGGATCGATGGAATCTAGGTTCCGTCGATGCCAGCGTATATAAGTCGAGTCCTGCTCAGGATGTAGCTCTGTCATCTTCAAATCACCAGTCCATCGCTTCTTGAGCGCATTCGCCTCTCTGCTCAATCATCCTTTCACTTGTTTGATACCCTCTTGACATCTGTTTGCTAGACAGTCTTTCGCCATTACAGTCGACACCATGGCGCCCGTTGCCATTGAGCCAACCTTCCAGAAGCGCGATGGCCACGCCCTAGAGGACATCTCTGAGAAGATTGACACTGTCAATGTCCTCAAGGCGAACATGCAGAAGGAGCAGAAGGAGCGAGGCCTCTACGATGAGACCGAATTCGACAAGAACAAGGACAAGTCGCAGTTCCGCCAGTACGAAGAGGCGTGCGACCGTGTCAAGAACTTCTACAAGGAGCAGCACACCAAGCAGACGGTCGCCTTCAACCTGAAGGCTCGGAACGAGTTCCGCTCCAAGACTCGCGCCGAAATGACCGTGTGGGAGGCGATTGAGAAGCTGAACACCCTCATCGATGAGTCGGACCCCGACACCGAACTGTCCCAGATCGATCACGCGCTCCAGACCGCTGAGGCCATCCGCCGCGACGGCAAGCCTAGATGGATGCAGCTGACGGGCCTGATCCACGACCTGGGCAAGCTGCTTTACTTCTTCGACGCGCAGGGCCAGTGGGATGTCGTTGGCGACACGTTCCCTGTGGGCTGCGCTTTCGATGACCGGATCATCTACGGACGCGAGTCGTTCAAGGACAACCCCGACTACGGTCACCCGATCTACGACACCAAGTTCGGCATCTACACCCCAGGCTGCGGTCTAGACAACGTCATGCTGTCGTGGGGCCACGACGAGTACCTGTACCACGTGGTCAAGGACCAGTCGACGCTGCCGCCGGAGGCTCTGGCCATGATCCGCTACCACTCGTTCTACCCGTGGCACCGGGCGGGCGCGTACCACGAGCTGATGAACGAGCACGACAAGGAGATGCTCAAGGCGGTGCAGGCCTTTAACCCGTACGACCTGTACAGCAAGAGCGATGACCCGCCGAATGTGGAGGAGCTGAAGCCGTACTACCAGGAGTTGATCGACGAGTACTTCCCGAAGAAAGTCATCAAATGGTAGACGGGAGTTGGGAAGGAAATGAGATGAAGATTGTTTACGATACCCAAACTGCTGAATTGTGCTGAACTTTTGTTGTTTTCCTTTTTGCCTTGTTTGTTTTGTTTTGTTTTTCATGTTTCGGGCATGCATTGCTACGGTCATGGGATAAAATCATTCGACACGACAGAAAAGTCCTAATAATTGAGTTTTCATCTGGCATTCGTCCATACATAGGTAACCACGTAGACTGTTGGGCACTGACCTCTCCTGTAGAATTCACTTCTATAATTCAACTTGATGGCACAGTAGTGATAGTACTATTGGCGTCCCAACAACCTGGTTAGCAGCTACAGCTACCATAGGTACTAAGCAAGCCACTTAGCCACCTAGCCGGTACTATGAAGCCACATGACCAAGGTTTACGCGTAAGTAAGTTCACCGCCAAATCGGCAATTGCGAACGGTTGGTCCCTTGGAAGACCCTTAGTTAGGTAATTACCTAAGGTAGGGAGGTAAATTATTAATACCCGTTACCAGGGGAAAGGAACCTACCTTCCATAAGAGGAAAGGGGTCTGTCTTTCCACGGGTTCTTTCCTTTCAAATTCCCACGGTTCCGGGGTTTCGGATCTCGGCCCGGAGAGGAGAATCCCCTGGATCAGGAAGGAAGGACCACAGGTTCGGACGGTGTACTGCAGATTACATGTATGTACGTACGTACTACTGACATAGAATTTCAATTATGCAATCTCCTCCTAGCTGCTGGAAAAGCGTCTCATGCTGTCGACTTTGAGTCCCTGAGTCAATCAATACTGCAGGTTACACCCCTTCTACTAGATCGACCGTTGATTTTGTCAATCGATTCGCAAGATGAAAAGAAAAAAAAAGAAGTGATGCGGCAGATTCTACCTCTTTCGTAAGGCAATATCAGCAATGTTGCAGATTGGGAGACCTGTCAAAGTGCCAACTGTGCTTACTGCTATCCGTATACGGAGTACTCTGCACAATTGGACTAGGAGGTCAAGAATCGGAGAGTGGTGGGCACCAAAAAAGAACTTATATACGGAGTACGTAAGGAAAGTACGCCCCTATTTACAGAATAATATTTATATCTGTTTGTTGACTAGCAGGGAGGTGTGCTTACCTCCCTACAAGATAAGCATGATATGGATTAATAATAGAATAGTCCCCATACTGCTGGTTGCCATGTCACACTATGCTGTAGGTCAGAGTCCTACGGCCATGTTTGCATAACGTAGCTTATAGAATAGCCATACGGAGTACTGTAGCTACAGGATAGGTAGGTATAGATAGATATCTACTCCGTAGTGGACGGGTATGATTTCCGCGTGATCTTGGCTTGGCGGCCCGCGACGATCCGCCACTCTTTGTGAGTGGAGAAGAAGTCCGCACCCCATCTCCGTCCTCCATCCTCCGTCCGCAGAGGATACTCCGTACAGTGGAGCGGGATCATCTTATCATTCGAGTGGAGAGATGATCTGGTGGTGACAAAATTGAAGCATGGCAGGATTACGGTATTATCTCTTGCAATGTTGATTTTGTCAATTACTGATCATTCTGCTCCAGGCCCCTTTCTTCGCTCGTCCCTTTTCTTGGATGTCTTGCTCGCGCTGATCAGCGATCTGATTGGCTGTTGGCGTGGTAGGATCAAGTCAAAGACTCGACTCCGTGCTCAAGTCTTGCTCTCCTGTCTCCAACATGACTATGCCCTTCGATACAGGCATCTGGGTTGCCAGGCATGTTTATTTCCTAATACGTGAAAATTGTTGGAAAGGAGTCTGTCTGATCCTGGTCGTGTTGTCCTGTTAAGCTCCCTGGACCGTGCATGCGCCAAGGACATGGCGACATGCAGACATGAATCGCCTAGACGTGCACTAGACAGGGGTCTAGTCTTGTCCTACACCGTGCCAATTCTTGTCACGCCGGGTTATGATTGCCCCGATCCTGCCTCATGTCGAGCGTCGCTAGCCCCTCCTTCGCGGCACTAGCCAAAGATCAGATTCTGCATCTCTCCTAGCTCCTCAGATCTTACTTGCATTACTCTCTGGTAGCCTCGACTCGTCTCAGTCTGCAGGTGCATGGCGGAGCAGTCGCTTTACTGCAGATAAACTACAGTGCTTATTTTGAACGCGCGGTTGTGAGGCTCGCGACATGGCGCTCGACGACAAAGACTATCCCCGCGTGCTGCATCTCGAGGATCTCCCCCATGGCTACTACCGCAGCGTCAAGTTCATCGCGTCGATCGCGGGCGTCTGCTTGATGGCCATCAGCTTGTATCTGGGGTTTGTGTTGCCGGTGCGTCCTCAATTTCTCGAGTGCGCATGGCGTCAGGTTTAATGCTCGTCTAGGCCAACACCTTGTCCATCATCAACGAGGATATCGGTCCAGATCCGAATTACGTTCTCATCTCGACCGCCTACACCCTTGTCAGCGGGGTAAGTATGTCGAATCATCGAATAGAATGCGGCTAATCGACTGCAGGTCGGCCTCCTCCTGGTCGGCCGGCTGGGCGATGTTCTCGGACGACGATACTTCCTCATCGGTGGCCAGACGATTGGCTTTGTCGGTGCCCTCGTTTGCGGCCGCGCCCAGAACATTCCCACTCTGATCGGAGGCTCCGTCCTGACGGGACTGGCCGCCGCAAACCAGCTCACCTTCACCTTCGTCGTGTCCGAGCTCGTGCCCAATAAGTACCGGCCGATCGTCAACAGCGGCCTGTTCGTCGCCGTGCTGCCGTTCGCCGCCTTTGGGCCGCTGATTGCCGAGCTGTTCGTCAAGAACACGGCGCAGCGCTGGCGCTGGAACTACTACCTCAACGTTATCAGCTGCGGGCTGTCGGCGCTGCTGTTCTTGTTTTTCTACTTCCCGCCGGGGTACAGCCAGCTGCAGCGCAACGTGTCGCGCTGGGAGCAGGTCAAGAAGATGGACTATGTGGGTTTCGTATTGTACTCTGGGGGGCTGGTTCTAGTTATGCTGGGATTGTGTAAGTACAGCACATCGTTACGATCTGCTTGAGCGACTCGCTGATGATGACAGTATGGGGCGGGAATTCCTACCCGTGGGATTCGTCCCATGTCATCGCGACGCTGGTCGTAGGATTCGTATCGCTGGTTGCGTTCGTCCTCTACGGTAGGCTGCCCGTGCTTCCTTTTTGTCAGCTGCTAACTTGAACAGAGGTATTTGCCCATCCGGAACAACCGCTGCTGCCGACCAAGATCCTCAAAAACAAAAACTACCTGGCCGTCAGCGTGGCGTCCTGCGTGGGCACCATGATCTACTTCTCCATGAACGTGCTGTGGCCGCAGGAGATTGCGGTCCTCTATCCGAGCGACGCGGTTGAAGCGGGCTGGCTTGCGGTGAGTTTAGCATATCCGTATGGCCTGTATACATGTACTGACGATGTAGTCCACCGTCGGCTGTGGCGTCGTCCTCGGAGAGATCCTGTCTGGCGTGTTGATGAAGCCGCTCGGGCATGCGCGATGGCAGTTGTTTGGCGCGACCGTGTTCATGACGGCGTTCATGGGCGCGATGGCATCGGTCAACCAGCACCGGCGGTCGTACGGAGTTGCGGTGAGCCTGGCTTTTCTCTCACTCACTCACAAACTCTCTTTTTCGTTGGTTTCTGCTGACATTGATAATAGTTCACCTTCCTGGGCGGCCTAGGCGTCGGCTGTCAAGAGATGGTCTCAATCATCATGTCCGCGCTGGTATGCGATCCGCAGGACATCGGTCTGGCGAGTGGACTTCTCGGATCGCTGAAGCAGGTCTCCGGGACGATCGCGACAGCGATCTACGTCTCGATCCTGCAGGGGCGCATCAAGCAGGAGCTAGCACCGACAGTGACGGCGGCAGCACTCAACGCAGGCCTGCCGGAATCCGACATGCCAGCGCTGCTGAAAGCCGTGACGGCGGGGGCCAGCACGGCGCTGGAGTCGGTGCCGCACATGACGGCGCAAATCGCGGCAGCTGTGGGTGACGCGCTCCAGACGGCGTACTCGAGGTCGTTTCAAACGGTGTACCTAGCGGGCATTGCGTTTGGCGGCGTCGCCACGATCGCGGCCTTTTTGACGCGCAGCATCGACGACCGCATGACGTCGGAAGTAGCGCGGAAGCTGCGCCATATCGATTCGGATGGAAGTTTGGCGGGGGTGGAAAGTAATGCAGCGGCGGCAGCTGCTGCAAAGCAAGAGAAGGAAACATGCTAGTAGTGGACCTATTTGGTGACTCTGTTTTGATATTGAAAAATCCCTTCAATTCGCTGTTTGCCATATTTATATTTAGGTTGATATTACAAGTGATATGTAAGGATATTGTACATATATTTCAACAAGTCAACCGCAATCAGAACTGAACATCCTCCCTTTCTTTCTTTCTATCTTTTTTTTTTCAAAAAAAAAAATCCCCTGCCTACGTTCGGTAGGTACCTAGGTAGATAACCTAACCTAATCTAATCTAATCAATCGAATCAAATAATCAATCATCGCATCTCAACTCGATTCATGCATGGGTCGGCGATTCGATCGATCGTCTGTTTCCATTGACCTCAGACCTGGACTGGCTGGACACTGTCTACCGTCTATACAGGCGTCTAATTATTTATTTACTGTCTACTGTTTACAGTTTACTAGTAATTTTACTAGTAATAGTCCATGGGCATGGACTGAACAAAGCCCAGCAAAAAAAACTGAAAAAAAAAAGCTAAAACTAATAGTAATCAGGTAGGTAATACTGCAGATGCTGGACGTGCGTCTCTCTCTCTCTCTCTCCCCTCCAGGTCAAGATCAGCATTGCAGCAACCTGATGGCAGGCAAACAAACAATCTGCAGGCGGAGCAGGGCGCGCAAGTATTCCCTAGGTAGGTAGCTAGGTAGGTAGGTAAGTTGCCAGTGAGTGAGTGAGTGACAGTCTTATTATATATTATTATATATATAGACAAGAGAAAAGAGAGGTGCATGCAGCATGTCATAGACATAGATAAAGATTAATAGATAGAGATAAGTATATTTCCGAATATGGAAAATCACTCATGTGGGTCTATCTATATTATATATACAGTACAGCAAGATTGTATATACAGTTATGCACAGAAAGAAAGAAACAATAATACGAATGAACATGAACATGAACTTGAATTTCGATAATAAATAACTAATATCAGAAAAAAAAAACACAGTCCGATAGACCGATAGAAAGAAAGAAAAGAAAGATCGACGTCCTTTAAATAACCAATAACCACTATAGGTACTCCGTACCTATGAGACGGCCACGAGTCAAGTCAGCAGTAGCATTAATATTAATAATTAGCTATTTATTCCGGCCGACGTCCTGGTCGGTCGATCGGTTGGTTGGCAGGTATAATACTTAGTAGCCTGTGCAAAAGCACCAACTAGGTACCTAATAAGTAGCCAGGGATAACCCTGTATATTATTACTGTATATGGTATACGGCAGGATACTTACTCTGTACTACTACTGCAGGCAGCTCAGCTCAGCCTGTTCAGTAACAGTACTACTGTCTAGTATACAGTAGTAGTATAGACAATGAATACCTCTACCTACGTACCTACATAACTAACTACATCTATGCCATCTGAATAGTCTCGCTAACAGATTAGATTCATTCGCTCTTCGCGTCAAGTCAGTCGAGTCAGTCGAGTCAGTCAAGTAAGTCAAGTCTGTCAAGTCTGTCAAATCAAGCAAAACCCACACCGGGCAATCAACCAATTAATTAACTAATCCATCAATAAATAAATAAATTAATTAATTATTCTCTCTTAAATGCACCAGCTGTATGTACAGTACATACAGAGTAGAATACACAAATACAATACTACTACTCCATAGAAAGTAGATTTTTTTCTTTCTTCAAGGTAGCATAGCAGGATAATACCGTACCTATACCATATCATCATACCTGTAACCTACCTAGGTACCTACCTAATGAACCCTAATGAACCCTAGTACATACCTATGGGGAAGAAAAAAGAACTGAACTGAATTCATCACGGCATTCCCTACCTAATTACCTGCATAACCTAGCTAGTAATCACTCTGTAGTCATGTCGTAACACTACCTGTATACCCATGCCAAGCGAAACAGATTGTTCAAACTCTTACAGACCTGAAAAGAGAAAAAAAAGATCAAAAGAAAGAAAAAGAAAAGAGCAAAGCAGAGAAAGAAGATCGTGCCTGGAAAAAAAGCAGATAGTACAAATCTCAAGAAAGAAAAAAACACGAAACAGACACAAGACAAGACAAAACAGACCAGAACAAACCAGAACAAACCAGACAACCAGACAATCAGAACAATTCAGAACAATTCAGAACAATTAAACTCCAGCTGCAAGTGAACATAATATACTCGTACACTCGATCGATCATGCCTGACAAGTCCAGGAATTGCAAGAAATGAAATGCAACTCAACGCCAACGTGCCTATCTGTCTGTCGTAGGTCTCGTCTCCTGTCGTCAATTGTAAACGTGACATCTCCCTGCCAATCACTCAACTCCCCCTGGATACATGTATTCATGTATGTATGTATGTATGTATGTATGTATTAGGTCGACTTTTTCCTCACCAGTCGATCGGCTCGATCCTCCCCCGCTGTCGCAGCCACCGTCCACCCGTAACCTTTCCACTCGCGCTCGAGCGAAAAGTCGTGGAAGATGACCACGTCGCGCAGCTTGTCGCCCTCGCGGACCTGGCTTTCGCGCCGGACCACGTACTCCTCGTATCCCAGCTCCTTCAGCTCGGCCGGGTAGTCTCCTTCGTTTCTTATTTTCGGGTTTTTCTTCGCGTACGCCTGCAGCGCCCGTAGCCGCCGCTCCTCGCGCTCCTGCAGAATCGCTCGCACCAGGTCCAGCCCTAACACCCGCCGCTGCCGCATGATGCCAAACGCCTCGCGCAGCCGCTCAAACGGCAGCGACAGAAACACGGCCGACGCCAGCGTGCACTCCCGGCTCGGCTTCTGCTCGCTCGCGGACCCCATCGACCCGAACTTGACCGACGCCAGCTTGGGGTTCGCCAGGATCGACCCCGGCACCGTGCGCAGGTCCGCCGGGATGCGGTCCGGCATCGACGTCGCCTGCGCCAGTCGGTCGAAGTGGAAGACTGTCGGCAGGCTGCGGATCATGAACTGCAGCGCGGCGCTGACCACCTTGGGCGCCCACACCTCAAGCACCTCTTTGTTGAGATTGTCGTGAATCGGGGGTGCCTTCACGTCCGGCGCTGTGTTGGCCTTCTTGCCCCGGCGATTCGTATTATTATTATTGCGCTGGGGAGGACGCTCAGAAGAGGCATTGCTGTCGTAGCTGACGAGAAAGTCCGCCGCAAACAGCCCGAATTGCAACGCCAGCTGCAGCGTGTCCCACTCGATCAGCTCGATCACCAGCTTGAACCCCGTCTCGAGGATTTCGCGGTTGTGTAGAAAGGCGCCCGATACGCCGTAGCAGATGGCGAAATCGATCGTCGCGCCCTTGTTCTTGATCGAATCGATCTCGACGGGGCAGCCCTCCCAGCCGAGCGCCTTCATCGTCAGCTGCTTCAGCCGCGGTCCGTCCACCAGCGGCAGTCCGTACAGGTTCTGCAGAGCCGTCTCGAATGCTCGTGCGAGACAGAATTTCCTCCCGGAGATGACGTTGATGGCGTTCTTCTGCTCGAATGCGGCTTTTCTCTTTAAGATCGACGCGAGCACCGGGCTCTGCGCCATGAGCACCTGGTGAACCCGGAACGTGATCGGATAGAACATGTTCTCCATCGACGTCAGCACGATCTGCGCGTCGGTGAATTGCTCCCCTTCGAAGGAGCGGAGGAGGTGCTCCGTCAGCGGCAAGACCTCCAAGAAGCTGCACAGAGCCAGGCGGATGTGAAAGGGAGAATCGGTCTCGTCAGCGTTGGCTGTCGCGTTAGCATCAGTATCGATACCAGCAGTAGCATCAACATCAACATTGGTATTAGCGACAACATTAGCGACAGCATCAGCTCTGGCATTGTCATCAGCTTTAGCACTAACATCAGCGGCGACATTGGACTGAGCTTCAGCTTGAGCTTCAGCTTCAGCAGGGTTAGCGTCAACACAAACAATCGCATCAGGAACAGTCTCTGGGACCACAGCTGCCGGCTCAGCTGCCACTTTTCCGCCGGCATCGTCTTCCCCCGTATTGTCTCCAGACGAGGTTTCGGCCGCCTCAGTCTCGCTGGAGCTCGTGTCCGACAACTCTGATTCGTCATCAGACTCATCCTCCGGCTGGTTGCGCTTGGGAACGTCCACGGAGTGATTCTTGCCGCCATGCTCCGAAGACGGGCGGCGGCTTCCGTGAATTGTCTGTGGAGAGATATTCAGGCCGTAGTTGGCAGGCGGAAAAGTGGAGGGCTCTGCACCGCGATTCTCATACCGTCCGTTCTCGTGATACGGCATATGAGGACCCGGGCTCCAGCTACTAGGCGGAGGGCCGTACGCAGGAAAGGAGGAATGGTATGAAGGAGGACCGGAATAGGGCACCGGACCAGGCATCGCATGCTCATGCGGAGCGTGGTATCTAGGCTGATACGACATGTAGCCATGCATTGGGTGGTACGACGGACTATGAGGATACGACGGAGCCGAATACCCGTTCGCTGGTGGATTCGATGGGAAGTACGACGGTGTATAGCTCCTGTGCGGGGAAACAGGGTTGTGATGCGCGTAGGAAGGACCAGGAACGCCCAGGATATCGCCGCCATTCGAATGAGCGCCTTCATGATGATACCAGTATGGCCCTACGCTCGGCTCGGGCATCATGCCATGACGATTGGAAACGGCGTAAGAGCCATCTGAACTGAAATTGCCGTCTGCGTGGCGTGGGTAGGCGGGATCGGTAACTGAGCAGCACACAATCAACTGTCAGTCAGGTTGCGCAAACATTGAACTGAGAGGTTTCAGCAGGGACTTCGAACAGTATTTACCATATCCAGTCTCAGTCATTGCCGCAGTATAGATAGGAGACGGGCGTGGCCCATTCACACCACCGAGCCCGTTCGTCCTCCGATTCTCGTACGAAGTCGCAGTTCCTGCACCATTGACAATCACCAGCTGATTGTGCCTCGCGGGCGTAGTAGTAATCGTATTGCTGAGCGCATTGCTGCTCGAGATGGAGACGCCGTTGGATCTGCGCTTGGGCTTCTTCTTGTTCTTGCGCTTGAACTTTTTAGGAGGCTCTTCTTTATTGTCATTGTTATTATTATCATTATTTTCAGGCGCTCGACAGACAGGGGCCTCGGAGGCCGATCGCAGAGTAGGACTTGACTGCGTCCGCCGTAGGTCAGAAGCGACGGTCTCGTCAGGCATCGTTGTGATATTCAGTTCAGCGAGTGCTATCTCCACAAAAAAAAAAAGGTCTGTCAGTGATTGAAGATAGATAGATAGATGTAGACTGATCCAAGTCAAACAGACCTAAGTAAGAATAAGCAGAAGAATCCCGGCTATGTGCAGATGAAGTCACTGTCTCCGTTGAGCAGGGGACTGACAGCGGCGCGCAAGAAAGAAAACACAAAACAGAACAGAAAGGACCAACGAATGAATGGACAAGAAGAAGAGGTCTACCAAGTCGCCTTCACAGCCAAAGACACGAAGCAATAGGCAACGACGACTCTGTGGAGCCGTCCCAGTAAGGAGGAGACTGTTTCTGCTCACAGACAGGACAGACGTCCCCCAAGACAGGAAGCAAAAACAGTGCTTTGGCAAAGCAGATCCTGTAGAGGAGAGTTTTTAACGAGAGAAAGATGGGATGGATGTCTCACGTGCTCTCGAGATGAGATGAAATGACAAGAGAGAGATAGGGCAGTGAAGACACGTGACAAGAGTGAGGTGAAGAGTGAGGTGAAGAGTGAGGAGTGAAGAAGAAAGAAACAAAAACAAAAACATCCACGTGGACGAGAAGAAGATTATATACTCTGCCATAACAGCTTGATCAGTCAGCGACACGTCTGTGTCCGTGTCCGCAGGAAGACGTGTTGTGTTGTTTTGACCGGAGTGCGCCGAGAGAAGCTGAACCAGGACACATGAAGGAATGGTTGTTACTGCGTCAACCATGATTGATTGCAAGGAGTTCCATGTGGTGGTGAATTGGGATGATTAATCTGGTAGCAGTGATGACAAACCAGATGTATATGGAGGATATGAGATGAAAGCCATCAGACAGAAAATCTCATCACAGTCAACAGGTCTAAAGTAGCAAATTCATAACTTGGCCTAGAACAGCAAAATACAGCAACTCTATCTGACTGACATTCAGGTGAAAGCAGAAAACCTAAACGAAAAATCTAGCTAGTGAATTTCTTCGATCATCTAAGATAAGATATGCTCCTTCAACGTCGACTTCGTACAGACTACTCCACTCGAGAACAAGTATCATAGCCTATACACTTACAAATGGCTCTTATCATTACATTCCTTCCCGCACGACTTGCAACGCCACCACCGTATGCCAGGCTTCGAAGTCCTGCACTTGGCGCATACGCGTCCAGAAGGAGTCCGCCTAGCGGGGTCTTCCTTCGAGATACAAACACAGCTAGAACACACTATGTGGTCTGTCTTTGAACACTTGCAGTAGGTATAGTATCGACGCGTCGGGACCCGGACTTGACCGTTGTTGAAGCACTTTGAGCAAAATGGCTCACACCCGGAAGGATGCTTGATATGCCAATAGCGGCGATTCCCAGCATGCAGGGTTACCCAGCATGCCTGCGTTTGTCGTCAGAATACAAAAAAAAAAAAGTGATATCAAGCAAGTACCGAGATTCTTACCTGACAGACTTTGATCCCACAACCAAAGCAGGACGTCGTGTATCCCGGGCATGTTCTTTGAACGATGTATTGGTGATCGTTGCGGGTAAATCCCAAGACTTTTCGGTACGCCTCTTTACAAGTCAAGGCCAGATTCAGGATATCTACCTGGTGACTGTGCTCAGCGAGGCAAACGACAAAAGGATACGCGGATAGCAGGCGCACGAGGCGCGACTTGGACTGCGCCCTGGTGACCGCTAAGGCTTCCAGAGATCGGGTCACCGTGATCGTGCCAGACTTCTGTAAATCAGACATCTCATAATCCCTCGAACATACGCTACCACGCGGCTTCCTTTTGGCACGGTGTACGACTCTCTTAAGCCGATCATGCGCTGCCCGCCAGAGCCATCGTCCATGCCAACAGCTTGGGCAATGCCCCAGGAACGTACGATCAAGTTCCGGCCTGCGAAGATCGTAGCGTGTTGACTTGCTCAGTATCTGAGCTATTCCCAAGAAAGACACGACTACCATTATGACCCTGTCACATCCATCTGATGTCAGTAAAAAAAAAAGAGGCTGCTTCCGTGGCGAAACGCTCACAGGACACAAGATTCCATAATCAGCACAAAGACCGTCTCCCGACAGAAAGCTTGAGCAATTTTGCTGATGGCGATCGATGGGTCGGGTGGCTCTACTAAAACCGCAAGGGCTTCAAATAGAGTCTTGTGGTCTTTTCTTCCATCGGAGACTCCCCACGTCATTGCATCCTGACACTGGTGCATGGACTTGGGAAGATAGCGTGTCCGTGTCGCGAAGGAGAAGCAGATAACTGCTGTTGCGATGAGATCAATAATCACAAGTAATACCAGCAGGCATTTGGAACGGATCAATCGGAGATACCCCCCTATAGTAGACCACGCGAAGAGGAAGAATCCCTGCCCATTATTCACGTCTCTCTTATCAGCGGCGTCTTCTATGAAATAGAACTAAGACTAGTCAAGCATACCACGACTCCCGCGGCGTGCTGTGCATCTTCGAGAATGCTCAGGTGAGGTATGGTTTGAGACCTGCTCACTGCTGACGAGCGAAGCTCCGTCAAATTGTGGAAAAGATGTAGCGCAAGCAATCCATATGTGAACGCAAATGATCCGAGGAGTAGCTGCAAAACCAGAAGCACGATAGTTTCTGGAGGCCACATGAAGAAACTGTAGGGGAAGGGGGGGATGATATCCCACCCAAACGTCAGCTCTGGGATGTTCTGGTAGCAGAGATCCACGGGAAACAATAAGTAGAAAATATCTTCCCAGCTCTGTGCAAAAGCGTACATCGACATCAGGATTTCGTGAGTCGGCTTGGACTACGCCAATATGATGTCGACTTACCGAGTCGCTAATGGATGCCTAGGCAGCGACGCACACCAGGCTGAAGTTGGAACTGCTTAAGAGAAGCACCTGTCGTGGGAATCAACTTCGACAGCATAACAGTTCACATAAAATATTTATATTTTGAATAATGATAACAAAAAGGATATCCTATGTATTCGCTAAAATAACAGGTCCAGGTATATAACACCGAATCACAGAGCGACTGAACCCACAGATATCCGATACAAGAATCAACAAATCGAAACTCTTGAACACGCAAAGCATGAAGAACCAGGCCATGAAGGACAGTCGAACTGACAGAGATAAAAGGAAAAAGCGCAACGACGGACAGAATTCCCCCCCAAGCTGTGGCCGCCACATTAGATCATTCCTCCTTCGGAACGTTGATGATCACCGGACGTTTTTCGCAGTCTCTGCCGCGACAAAAACCGCCTCTCATCGTCGTCATCCTCAAAGGTACTCCGCTCCTCCGCATTGTCCTTGCCGGACGATGCAGAAGATTTGTCGCCCTTGAGAGCATTGAGGATGGTCTGTGTGGTGGTTTGACGTCTTCGTGGGTTCATTGGAGGGACGGGAGGCGCTTCCATGCCATTGCTGAGGCTGGCCCCCGGGGGTAGACCAACGGTAGGAACGTTCGAAGTGCTCGAGACAAAGGTGGGTTCCGATATCTGCGACTTGTCTACCGTTTTCTTGGGAAGGCCGTTGCTTCCTGAGCTACGTTGGGCAAGACTGGCAAGCATAGTGGACGAGGGAGATAGCCGGGAGGGTTCTGTGTCGGTCTCTGGCAATGGCGGCGTCGTATTCGCAGCATAAGGAGTCACGGGAGAAGGCCGGGGAGACTCGCCAATGAAGTCGAGGTCGAAATAGCCCGGGGCTGCGGCGCGGCTGTTGCTCCGGTACCTTCCAGCTGATCGTTCATAGCTAGTCCGATCGTTGGATTCCAGCGATGGACGAGCCGACGCCGGAACGGACGGCGGCCCACGGGGCCCGTGTTGATGATCTTCTGGCTGATGACCCTCATATTGGCTGACTGCATCCTCTGCGACCATTCCCAGATCGTCCCGAGGCCTCGTCCGACTCTTGGATCGTCCAGACGCGGAATTGGACCGATCTCTTCGGCGACTGCCAAAGGAATTCGGAGAAGGACCTCGACTTGAACTGGATTCTCGAGTCTCCTCCCGGCTGGACCGCACTCGGGACGAAATACCGTGACTAGAGGCGATATGAGGGGCACTGGAGTTGGAATGTTTTCCCAGGCTGTGCGCCGGCTCTTCTTCCCTCGAGACGAGAGACGGAGTAGACGCATTCATCGGCGTACTACTGCCACCAAGTCCGAACATCTTCAAGCCCTTTGGTTGAGCAGGGTCCTGCTTTGAGTCCTGCTTGCCAATTGGGCTGTGCTTGACAGACCGATTCTTGAGCATGGCAAATGCGTTCCCGGGCTTACCATGGCTGAGATCGGGGGTCTGACGCCCGGGAACAGGGCTGCTTGACCGGCTCTCGATGTCCCCCAGGTTCCTCAAGTTCTCCTCGACCCGCCTTCTTCGCTCTGCTAGCACGCTGGCAAATTCCTCCCGCTCCTTCTGTGTCTCGGTACTTCCGTCTCGCTTGTGCATGTGCTTGAGCTCATCCTGCCAGGACTGCCCGTGGTTTTCTGCCCGAGAGCCGGCCCGCGATTCGTTTTGTTCGCGAAGGGCAGCAGCCTGATCGCGTAGCTGCTTTGCCCTCATGGAGAAACTCGAGGCTGCTGATTGGATTGCTGGTGCCGGAGCAGGGTCACAATGCTCTTCGGCAGCCGCCGGTTTCTGGCCCATTGAGTCATCAGACTCGTTGCTACGGCTGCTCGCAGGGGGGTGCGGCTCTTGAGAAGGCGGCTCCGGGTGCTGTTGATCCGGCTGGCCTGGGAGTCTCGGCGACGGGGGAGGATAGATGGACGACACATTACTGTCATGCCGCAGGTGAGTGCGAATCAAGCCACTCAGTCCCAGACCCGACGGCCCTAGCGTGGGGGAATCGGGGGCCTTCTCATCCGAAGCCTCTTCCGGGATGGGGGATGGCAGACCATCCGTCGCCTGGTTCACTGCAATCGTATTCAGATCAGAAAGGTCCGAATATCTCACTTCCGGGATGTCCTGGACTTCACGGGCGGATTGCTGGGAATAATTCGACTCCCTTGAACCAGGGCGAGACCGGAAGGCTGGATGGATGCCATCGGGTGCCTGGGATGAGGCGGACGGTCCCTGTTTCGCTGGACCGTCATCATCCGCGTCGCCCTCCGAGTCGCTGCCACTGAGATTCATCAAGAAACTGTTATGCGTGGCTCGGGTCGGAGATGGGTCCCTCACGCTCGACGCCCTGGAATCGGGACCGTTGTGGTGAGCTTCACTGCTGTAACGAGACGAAACCGACTCGGCCTTCGATCGATAACTCGTGTTCGAGAGGCCCCTTGGCCGGGTAACACCGTCCGGCTGGACCACACTGTTGGTAGGCGAGCGCCGTCGCAAGGGAGGGGTGTTCCGGCCCTCGTGCATTTGCAGCTGACGACGGCTGTACTGCTGCTCATCAAACGGGGTACTGGGCTTATTGAAGAGCCCCATCGCCGTCGCCTTCCCCCTGTCATCGGGGTGCAAGGCGGCTGCGAGGGTGGCGGCCTCCTCTGTTTCGCTCATCGGGGGACTCAGCGGAGGCATCGAACCGTACCCGGGATTCGAGCCAGCAGTGCCGTTCGTACTGTCTTGATGATGGGCATCATTGGATTTCTGCGAGTTCGCAGACAACGGAGGACTGTTGCCCTGGTAAACCGGCGCTGCCTGGACGGGCGATATTCGTGACGGCCGCTCTTGAAGGTTGGTCGTGCTCTTCGAGAACGAGCGGTTCAATCGAGGAACTTCGGGGGTTCCCGCTCCAGCCCGTTGTCGACTGATGCTTTCCAGTCGACTCAAGGTGGAGGATTGTTGGTCCTGCACCGCCTGAGCGATACCTTGCCCGTAAAGGCGACGAGCCTTGGCTACATGGTTCGGGGGCGGCCAGCTGGGTTTGTTAGGGGACGTGGGAGTATTATTGCTGGTGCCCAGGGTCGAAGATGCCTGCTGGCTTCCTGTGCTCGACTGCTCATCGATCGAAGTGGCCGCGGTTGAGGTACGGCGATTGGAATTGCCCGAGGTAGTAGACGACGAGGTCGTCCGCTTGGTCGAGAATGCGGGAGAGCCCTCTTCCAAATCAGGCGACGTCGAGTCCTGCGGACTGTCGGCAGTCTCCTCGGCCAGCTTTTCTTCCCTTTCTTTTAGCCTCAGTCTCTGGAAGGCCGAGAGAGTGACATCATCCTCATATACTGCGCGGCCCCTCAAGCCTTCGGAGCTGGAGGCATTGGCTGGGACCTTGTAAACCTTCTGACGCCCTCCGAAGAGGATATTGCCCTCTCCCGTCGGTCTCTTTCTGTTCATGATACTGCCAGTATAGGACTCGTCATCTTCCGTCCCGTCCGACACATACGAATCGGATCGCCCCAAGGCCAAGGAAGGTCTACCATTGATCGAGGATACTTCTTCGATATCAGACAACAGGCTGGGGTTGTGACCAAAGAGGTTCAACCGGGAAGCGCGCTTCGGAAAGAGAACGCTATCGTCATTGGCTTTTCCAACCTTGGTGGTGGGATCATCTTGCTCTCTTAGCATACTAAAACGGGCTGACAGCTTGGGCATGAGAAGACTGGTCCGGAACTGGTCCGTTGAGGGCAGAGCGTTTTCCAAGTCAAACTCGGGCTTAGGCTCCGGTTCCTCTTTCTTGCTGTTCTTCTTGAAGGGGTTTGGCATCGAGACAGGGGAAGGAACGGCATCGACATCCTCCACGGTGTCCTTCCCCTTCTTGTTCTTTCTGAAACGATTCATGATTGTAATCGGATAGTCGTTTTGGTCCAGTTGTGATTAAAGTAGTCGCAGGTCCGTAAAAAAAAATAAGAGCAGACAAAGGAAAACCAGGTCTGGTGTCTAGTAATCGCCAACGACGGCGGGAAAGGAGGACACAAGCGAGTGACTAAATCAATGAGCGGTGCATTCGAGAGATAGAAGCAGGTCCAACAACTGACCTGTAGAAGAGACGACGATGACGAACCAAGGGTCCCGCTCTGGAGGAATATAGGTCGCACGCCTTTCTCAAAGCCTCATACTGTATAGAATGCACATGGCGGGATTCCACAAAAATAGGTTTCGTCTCGAAAGCCGCTCTCCAACTGCGATGATACGAATACGATCGAGAAAGGAAAGAAAAGGAAAGATTGGGGCCGGACAAGAGAATATTACAATGCGCAAGGCGCGGTGGAGTAATTGCCCAGACTGGGATATGACCCGGCGGAAACGGGACGATAACGAACGCACGAGATAGGGAACGAAGGAAGGGCGGATAACAGACAGAGGAAAGACGAAGACTGCGCAGAGGCAGCAAGCAAAGGAGTGACAACCGTTCTCGAGCGACGTCGAGGGTCGGGGGGGCAGGAGAGAGGGAGCAGAGGGGGAAAAAAAAAGGAAAAGAAGGAACGAGGACGGAGACGGAGAACTGGAGAGAGATCGAGTCGGGGCGATCGAATGAATTGGGCTCGGTCCCAACTGTTTGGGCTTCGTTCAGGAGCCAGGACCAGCGGGTGCGCGCTGCGGAACGACAAGAGACCCAGGAGGCCGTCGAGCTAGCAGCGGGACTAGCGATGAATTATGATCTCGGGTCGAGAACAGGACGATCTCGCCACGCCGCTGACGGGCTAGGCGAAGGAAATTGGCTCTGACAGGAGTTAAGCAGGCAGGCTTTGGGCGCCGTTTGGTCGTTAGCGACCGGGGGACGGCGAGAGGGCGCGTTAGGGGCTCCGAGGACCAGGGACGGGGGCCCCTTGCTGCTGTTAGGCCGCGTTAGCGCGGGCGCCGCGGCCCCTGGGCTGGATTATTATTGTGGATAGTGTGTTCGCGCTGGCCGGCGCTGGCTTGCTCGCGTGTCCGGGCCGGCAGTGGACCCGAACGATCAATCTGGGGCTGAATAATAACGCATGGAAAAATTCTGACGCCTGAGGGCAGAGTGCTGGCAGATGCTGGTTCAGAATATTAAAGAATAAAGATGAATACGAAAGGCACATTACGCGGTGGCGCGGGCGGATCGCGGGGTTGGGTGGCCGCTATTGGCCCATCGTGCTTGCAGACACGGAACATGCCGATGGAAGTCTGGTAAGTTGTGAATATGCCAGCTGAAGTTCCAGCGAGCATGCGGAAAAACAGTCCTCCGTATCTGAACCATGCAGGTCAGAATGGTCATGGCTAGCGACGCCGATCAGCAGGTGTTTGCGAACTACGAAGAACCATGACACACAGCAGATCCGTACGGAAGACTACGTTCCTTTCATCATATTGCAGGATCTTGCTGATGCGGGCTGAGGGCGGGTACCGGCCCGCATGGCGTGCCCATTGGCCGGGGCTCCTTGCAGACGGTACAGTAGCAATGCAGCCTGCTCAGTCAGACTTCAGTGGGAACTGGGAGGTTCTCTCTCCCACTGATCGGAATGCGGGTGGAGCGAGCTAATTGGATGGGTGCTAAAAAAAAAAGGGTGAAATATTCCATATAGCGGCAGGTGTTGAACTGTTGATACGGCCAGCAGAAACACACCCAGACTGCCATCCATCGGCATTCGAGTCGACGTCAAGACGACGTCAACGTGCAACGTCTTGGACAGCCCTGTCTTGACATTGCGACTGGCTCGTGGCATGCACGAAGCATGCAGCATGCCACGAGATTATTTGACGAGTCGGGCATTAGAATTCTTCACGAAATAGGCGGCGCCCCTGACTAGGCTGCATCAGGCAAGGCGGGAAGCGAGCTGGTTGGAGGCGGCAACCCGCAGCAGAATCCGACTGGGCGAGCCGTCCCAAAGACAGAGATGGCTGCTTAGCTAAGCTAAGGCCGGCGCTGCCCGCGGGCTCTTCGTTCCTTCCCTGCGCGGCAGTCGGTAATTTAGCAAACTCTGCTGCTCCGTGCTCCTTCCTGTCCGGGATGAACTGTGGCGTCGCGGCAGTCGCAGCCGTGGCGCAGGACCATGCCCAGTGTTTCAGGTGCCCGCCTGGCATCGAATCACGGTGCGTGTCTGCCGAGATCAAACAGCATCTGTTTCAGCTGCTTCAGAGATTATTACGGTGTATTATATGGCTACCGTTGCATCATTATTATGCCAGATCAACAGGTGGATCGGACGAACTGCAACTGCAATTATACACTTACTAACCTACTACTGGGGTTGTCTACGGAGTATAGAGTACAGAGAAATCGAGGAATTGTTCCTTAAATTTATTCCAGAGCAACAATGAAGCTTAGCCAATTCGATATGTTTACGTAAGGTCCAGCAAGATGAAAGTATTATCGTTTCAATGATTCCAGGAAATACTGAATCTTCACTCGCTCTTACCTGTTAGGTATGCAACCAATTATATATTATCGCTGCTAACTACCTAATTAGATTAACACATTTCTACAGAGTTTATACTTGAGAACCAACAATTGGTGTTGTATACTTTGACTATTTTTGAGAAAATATATTCCTTCTTTCTTCTTCTTCTTCTTTTTCTTTCTTTTTTTTTTACTTTACTTTACTTTTCTTTTACTTTTCTTTTTTATTTTTTTTAATTAATTTTTCTTTAAAAAAAATACAATGAACTGAAGCTATAGTTTGCCTCGTCTAGTGCTCTGCTGCATCCAAGCTTGGGCCACATCCGATCGACCACACTCATGACGCCATGCCATGCGTCACTGTACGACAGTGTTGTACCCCGCAAAGGACAGTGTCCAATATAGCATTATAATTATTAATCAATCGCACGCTACAAGGCTATTCCCTCGTTTCTAATTTCATGCTCAATTGAAGAGATCATTACTCAATCTGCTACCTACGATTAAATGAATTGTTTTTTTTCTAATTGACTCCCTGCTATGCCACCGCACGTCCTCCTCCTCGGCGGCCATGGCAAGGTCGCCCTGCACCTGACGCCTCTGCTTCTGGCCCGCTCGTGGAACGTCACCAGCGTGATCCGCAACCCGGAGCACGAGAAGGAGATCCTGCAGCTGGGCAGCGGCCACGGCCTCCAGGGCAAAGGCAAAGGCAAAGGCAAGGTGGAGGTCCTCGTGTCCAGTCTGGATGACGTCAAGAGCGATGCCGACGCCCAGGCCATCCTCGACAAAGTGCAGCCCGACTACGTCGTGTGGTCTGCAGGCGCGGGCGGCAAAGGCGGACCGGAGCGAACGTATGCCATCGACCAGAACGCCGCCAAGCACTTCATCGCGACGGCGTTGGCGTCGCCGCGCGTGAAAAAGTTCCTGCTCATCTCGCACCTGGGCAGCCGCCGCAACAAGCCCGCGTGGATGACCGACGACGACTGGCGGCACCTGCAGCACGTCAACCACGACCTGCTGCCGACGTACGCCAAGGCGAAGCTCGAGGCGGACGAGTACCTGACGGCGCGGGCGGAGCTGCGGAGGAGACAGTTCCCCGACAGCCCCTTCCAGTACATCCTGCTGCGGCCCGGGTGGCTGTCGGATGAGCGTGCGACAGGGAGGGTTGCGCTGGGGAAGACGGGTGCGCAGGGCAAGGTGACGCGCGAGGACGTGGCGATTGTGGCGGACCGGCTACTGGCGAGGGACGACACGCATGGCTGGTATGACCTGCTGAATGGCGACGAGCCGATTGACGAGGCGGTCGAGAGGGTTGTCCGGGAGGGAGTGGATGCGGTGGAGGGGGAGGATGTCGAGGGGATGATCAAGCGATTCAATTTGCAGTAGAAGCAATTTGTGTACAGACTAGGATACCAGTGATGCAGAGTAATAATCAGAATTATACGTAACCCACATACCGTCTATCCATTCTCCTGGATTACGTATTATCAACTGCAAGATAGTGTTGAGTATGCAGTTAAGGGAGAGATTAGATTTGAATTCCTGGGCTGGCTATTATCATTATCATCAATCTTACTATCATTGACTTGACTATATATTGACTACTATATTGACTGCACTGTACATGTAGCCATGTAGTAGTTATTGTATATGGTCATATGCGGTCTCTGGTATTTGGTCGCGTGAGCACTTACTTTACGAGTACTTTACTAGCAGGGTAATAATAATATGGGGACAGTTCCTTAGAAAAGAAAGTGTATAAATGTCCCACTCTTTTTTTTTTCCCCCTTCAGCCTGTATGTGCATACCTAACCTAGGTACATACTCTTAAGTAAGGGTCTAATCGACAGTACTCCGTACATAAGGCTTTTTCCTTCTGAAGAATCCTTTACTCCGTACGGAGTAGTTAGGTCCATAGGTCAGGTACCTAACCCGAGTTCCACTGTTAGGCACCTAGTCAATGGAGAGACAAGTCAGTCCCAGTCTCCACTTAATTTAAATTAATAAGGTATTATTATCGTTCCGTCCGTCCCGTTCCGTTCCAAACAAAATAATTACTCCATATAATACGACTGTGAGTCATACATATATTATGGAATCCACTCGTTAGTTAGTTAACTAGTTAGTTAGGCAGACATTACCTAAACATTAGGTTGTGTTGGGTTGGGTACCCATATGTATGTATGTACTGTACAGTACATTACCTACCTACCCAATCTACGGAGTATATCCAAGACCTCATATATCATAACGCGCAGTACAGTACTCGAAGCCAGAGCCAAGTCAAAGTTTTTTTTTAAAAAAAAAAGGCTGAAATGCTGTTTATATTGTTTATTATTGAAGCTGGAAGGCTAGTAGAAGTGCAAAGTTTGAAAAAAAAAAGAAAGAAACAGAGGGGGCAAAAAAAGAAAAAGAAAAAAGAAGAAAAAAGAAGAAAAAAAGAAAAGTGGAGTTAGTAAACTCTATCGAATAATTAATTTATTCTTGAGTCTCGACCGCGATGATCTTCATCTTCCCTTTTTTTTCTTCTCTTTCCGATTTTTCTTTCTTCCTTTCTTTTAGTTTAATTTGATTTAATTTAATATAACTTCTTCGAGAAAGTAAATTGAAAAAAAGAGAGAGAGAAAAAAAGGAAAGGTAAAATATGTAGTGTACTGTACAATCACACACAGAGAGTGAAAGGTTAGATAGATAGAATAAGTGCATGTATGTACAGTACTAGGCAATTCTCCCCTCATACTGTTTAGCTGGCTGGCTAGCTGGCTGGCTTGGATAGGTAGTGCATTAATATTACCTACACAAGTAAGTACAGTACATACATATGCTTCATCACATCACATCACTGTGCATATGCACATGCATATGCAGATACATTGCATTGCATTGCATTGCATTTCATTACATTGGGTGGTATAGTATGTTATATTATAATATTAGGTACATACTACTACCCCTGCAGCTTGAGTAGAGTGCAGTGCAGTACACATGTGAAAATGCATTCACCTCCCTGATCTATCTATGTACACATATCTATTTTATTTTATCCCCTGTTATTTCTTACCTCTAGGTTATATCTGCATATGCAGATGGAATGATTTTGGCAGGGATTTTTTTTTACTGCCGCTTTTAGCTCTCTTGTCTGCAGATAAAGTCGAGAAGAATTACTCCGTATTTAGGGCAATTAGTCATCACTGTACTCCGTACTAAGAATACTCATCAATTCATCTCATCAATACTCCGTAATAATACTACCAATGCAAGAATACTGCTAACTCAATCCCATGTTGACATCATCCCCAAGCCCAAACTCCCGTTCGGCCCTCTCCGTCCCTCCCGTCGCGCGAGCCCCCCATCGGTCCAACCGATCCTGTGCTTCTTCGATTTCTCGCTTCCGGATGCTCGCGCTGTCCGTCTCCCCGCTCCCTCCGGTTCCGCTGCCTCTCCGCCGACGCAGCGAACTGGACACGCTCTTCTGCCCCGGGCTGCTGCTATACGTATCGTAGCTGCTGCCCACAGCATTGCTGAAGGAGGCGCTGCGCGAGTTCTGGATGCTGACAGGCCGCGAGGCAGTCCCGTTCGGTCCGCTGGGGGGTGAACTCCCAGAGCTCACGCCCGTGTCGCCCTTCGACCCCGCGCTGCTGTTCTTCATATCCTTGGACCCGCCAAACCACCGTCTTTTCCGTGTGGAAGAAGACGACGTAGAAGGAGCAGTCACGCTGGCTGCATCGTCCTGCGTATCTGCTGTTTCAGCCTTCTCGCCAGAAGCATTCTCATCCACCTCGACCAGTTCGGCATCGCGGTACCATTTCCGACGACGAGTATACCGACCCCAGCCATCCTGTCCGCGCCGACCATCCTGCCACTGTAGACAATTAGAATATTTCTATGAGAAGAGACGTCTGCTTGCCTACCTTATTGTCATAGTAAATCCACCCACCTCCATCTCCCGAATCATCTCCCCCCTCGATTCGCCATGTACTGCCTTCCACCCATCGCCACACGGCATTCCCTCCCTTCACTTCGGGGAGCTCAAAATAGTCCTTGGGCGGGACCGGGTTCAGATGTTCATCGGTCCAGGCGGCCCGTTCATGCGGAAAGAGGGAGTAGGTCCATCCAATGCCCAGCCACCGTCGCTGGTTCTCGTATATAATGAAAGTGAACCGAATGCCCGCAGAGTCGCCACCCCGGTTCTTCGTCGTGATCGCGGTAGCATGTCCATACGTCTGGGATTGGGTCCTTTCCCTGGCGCGATTGCTGGTCACGTCGGAAGAGAAGTCGAGACCCGTCAGAAAACTGCAGATCCGACGGACCGTAAGAGACCGCCATAAGATGACACGCGCCACTCGCGCCGGCCGGGAGTGGTAGGTGAGGATGATGGTGCCGACAGTCAAGACGACGCGGCGCGTCGTGATGATGCAAAAGGGAGGGAGTGTGAGCAGGATCCAGATTGGCGTCACACACAAAATCCGGATGAACAGGGCCGTCAAAGCCGGCCTGGTCGTGGCCGAGGTCGCCGTCTGCTGTGTGGACAGGAATTCCGTCATCTCCAATAGGGGCTCCAGCAGGATGTTGCATCGCGTCGTAAACTCCCTCATCGTCTCGACAATCTCGTCCAAGCTCTTGTGGTGTCGTGTCAACGAGCCCTCCGAGGACTGCCGCCTATGCCCGTGTTTCTCCCCCGTCAGGCCAGTGGACGACAACGGGGAGTAGCGTCTCGAATACATGCCCAGGATCAAGCCAGTCACCACGAGGATCGGGCCTGCCCACAAGATAATGGCATCCGAGTACAGGACGATGGCCCAGAAGCCGGCCACCAGCAGGAAGCTCTCCCATGGGTCTCCGCTGGACCATGACAGCAGGCCGACCAGCTTGTTCAAGGGCAGGATGAACGGATGGGAATAGGCCAACGCTCGTGTGACGGGCGGCGGCGTCGCCACGAGCAGAGGGGATTTTCGATGAACAATTACGCTGGAGCGCTGGCGGGAGGTGAGGGAGGAGCCGGTTATGGTCGTCGGTGAGAAGGCAGCCACCGTGGGCGGGTTGGAGTCCCGGACTGGCTGCGCGCCATTATCCTGTGGGTATGACGGCGGTGACATGGATTCGATCCACGGAGTTTCTGAAAGAGGTGTCAGAAGAAGATCCATCATCTGGGACTCATGACTCGAAGAGAAATGGCGGGAGAGCAAAAAAAAGAAAAGGCAAAGAAAGCAAGCGCTGGGCGGAATGTCAATTACCAAGAGCTGCCATGCACAAGCGCAGTGGATTCCGGCGTCAGCCTGGACAGGATCATTGCGGGCGTGGCACGTCACGGCGACAACGCGCTGGAACGGGGACGTCAACAGAAAGAATAAGGCATAGGCTGGCCTCGAATGATCGTGGTATGATCTTAGCTAGCAGGCACGGCCATGACGAGGCGATCGCCTGCGGGGATGGAAGTCGGCGGAGAGTCGATCGCGGTGTTGGCAGGCAAGGCATGTGACCGCCGGAGCTCGGCAGCGCCCAAGTCACATGTCGGTGAGGACTCTCGCGTCTTATTGGAGTGGTCGACGACGATTATCAGGCCTATTTTCTGGACTTCTTTCCCTTTTTGCTCTCTTTCTTTTTTCTCGTCTTATTTCTACGGGCGAATGATAAGAATCATCGCTTCTTATCCGACCTCGGCAGCACTGATCTCCAGCTTGCAGATCACACGTGACCCGATGGGTCTGATAAGCTAGCTCCTTTGGCCCTATTCAATGCCCTTACTCCGTAAATAGGTAGATTTCTAGGCTGGATGGGAGTTATTCTTACTCCTTCATACGGAGTACACCTCTACATTACTTCTGTGGACTTTCTTGTGCTCAACTGGCCATGGCATGTCGAGGGTTTAGTTATAAATTTGACTGGTAGCACACAGGTGGGTACAGTTAGAGACTGCATGGAATCCATCACGAACAGTCGGTCAGTCAGCTTGCTTCTCAGGCAAAAAGATAAGGCCAATTAATAACAGGGAACACATTCCATTACCCAGACACACGTAATGATTCGTGTAGTCACAGGTGAACCACTTCCCGACTGCTAGTATTCACCTAATTATTCTTGAAGTAAACCGCTTCGTTGTCTGATGCGCGTGCATTCTCCTTCTGAAACAGCTGCTCCTCAGAATCGTTCCGCCAATGATCCGACGGAGCATCGGCATTGGCAGCTGGCATGTGTGCTCGACTCTCCACGCCAGGCAATTTTCCCACTTTGCGCTTGTTGGACGACATCGCCGACAGCTCGTGAGAACGGCCATGGGAGGAGGGATATTCGGAGCCCAGTGACTTGACGACGTGCTTGAGCCAAACGGCTTTCAGCGAGGGTGCATTGGCTGCCATGATGCCCACCTGGATCTCAATCGCCGACACCAGCAGCAGTTTCGCCAACGGGTATGTGAAATCGGGGTTGCTTCCGAACTGGACCAGCGTCACCAGGCGGATCAACGACACAATTGGAGAGCAGCCTCCCAGGGTGATAATACAAATGAGTCCGATCCGACGGCGGACACTGGCTTGAATGCTCCAGAGCGGCCGAATTGGCAGGGCAAGAATAACTAAATCAGTGAAGATACACTTGGGACAGAGTCAGTAACCGCAAAGCCAGGAACGTGAGGCGTATTTCGAAACGTACAAAGGATGCAGCGGTGTAATAGATAATGTCGATTCTGATGCACTTGACGGTGGGATAGAGCGGCGGCTCTATGGAGGCTCTGATGTCTTTACACTGCAGGCAGAAAAGCAACCACATGGTAATGGTCATCAGAGTATTGAGAGCCAAGGTGGCTTAAGTGGCGTATTTGAAAGCCGCATTATGCACGATCCGAAGGTAAAAGAGCAGGATGGTCGTCTTAATGATCCAGTGCATGAAAACATAGTATATCGACTCGGCGAAGATGACCTGGGCGTTTTAGCTGTTGGCTTTTTTGGACATAAGAGGATCTTGTTGATCGCACATACTCGAAAGATCATCAGCAGGTTTTCGGTGCTAATGGCAGTGATCGATCTGTGGTGGTATCCTTCAGTTAGCCAGGTCTTAATAGATCAATAACGACGAGTTGGGCCACTTACAGCCCGGCTCCATAGCGCAAGAAGATATACAAAATGGCCTGTTGTCCGGCGCTGAAGAACTGATTCCTGTCAGCAGGGCCTTCATGTCGTCAAACGACAAAAAGTACCAACCAAAATCGAGGTCATAAACCAGTCATCCCACTTAAAGCTCCTCACGATAAACCAACGTGAGTAGATACGGAGGAAGATGGAGGCGGTTCCAATGATGTAGAAGGACATTGCGACGCCGTAAGTAGCAGCCTGCAGTGCATTGAGCATCCTGCTGTCTCAACCCGAGCCAGACATCAACAGAGAGAAAGCATAATCGTTTCTGGACAGAAGAAAACAACGCACACTCGTCCCTGAGAGAAATGGATAGAGAAGACGGGTTTTACCACAAAGTCATGGCAAATATCCCTCCTGCTTCTGTATTGATCATTTGGTCCTAATTAGCTATTCATAACAAGAACAATAAAAATAATGAGTATCCTTCATTCAGTTCTACCCAGCACCCTGGCTGGAACTTTGGCAGTCTCCATAACGCGGAACGGCTCTGTTCCAGACCCTTGTAGACGAGGAACAGATCAGCGGTACTTCTACTATGGCTGACAGCAGATATGTGTATTAATTTAGAGGTAATGGTTTTTTCCTCCCTTTATTGGCTTGACTGCCACTCAACACAGTCCATCCAGAGCAGTGAGTTGCATGGACTGTCGCTATATCATGTCGACTACACCTTCGGTACCGTTTTTCAGTGACACGAACTAGTTTAAGCCAGGTGCTTTCGGGTCAACAACGCCTCTCAGATTGGACGCTCAGATAGACAGGATGGAGACGTCTGCCGTCCGCCATGCGCAGGCTTGGGCTCTGGCAGCTTTGACAGGTGACGATCGTTTCATCGCGATGATTATCCGCCAACCAGCTTTTTTTTCCCCTCGCGCGCTGGTGGGCCAGCAGCTGTTAAGGCGGATTGCTGGGACTTTTATATACGCGTGAGACGACCTTATTTGGACCTGACAGAAGCTTAGCTGTCCTGCAGACCTCCATCTACATCTACAAATCGCCCACCCTGGCCTTGTCTCGCATCCGCATTCTTCACGCTAGGAAAGCATTTCCACTTCCCCGGCATCAGCTGCGGAGCATTAGTGATGGCCTGGATGCATCTACGTTGCGTCTTCTTCCGTCTTCGGCACGCAGGCTGTCCAGATGGAGCCCCTCATTTTACTTGTGTCTGGGTTATACCTGCTGGAGAACGGACAGGTGAATTTTGCTAAAATGTCTCCTGGCTTGTCCCTGAGAGTGTATCTCTCCCATTGGGGTTCTGGTGTCCAGACTGGGGTCTCCCAGGTGGCTTATCCTGTCACTCGAGATTATTGTTTGTTGTCGAGAACATGTCGCAGCCAGCGTGGCCCAATGTCTCCGGTTCTCTTGGCGAGATATTGCCTACAGAGCTGGGGAGAATCGCCATTATCTCCATCATTCTGGGGCACTGCTTCCATCTCTCTATCCGCAATGTTGAGATCGATTTCCGGATCTGGTCTCTGTTGGGTCTCTATGCCACCCTCTGGGTTGTGCTAACGGGGCTTTATGTGAACGTCTGTGACCTCCGTCTGCTGCAGGCCGTCAGGAATGCCTCTCTTTGCGGGCTTTTCTTCAACATCGGGTTGACTGCCAGCATCACGATTTACCGGTTATTTTCCCACCGAACTCGGCATTTCCAAGGGCCGTTCGGCGCCAAGCTGAGTCGGTTCTATGCAATCTGGCTGTCCTCCAAGTCGACCCAGTACCATTTCGAACTGAGGAAGCTGCATGAAATATATGGGGATTTCGTTCGCACGGGTAGGAATTTGAGTCTGCGCAGTCGATCCCGTTCACTTGAACACTGACCCTGCTCGAAGGACCTCGCGAGATATCGATCATCCGTCCGGCGGCGGTTTACGCGATCTATGGTCCTCAGTCAGAGTGCCGCAAAGCGACCTGGTACAGCCAAGTATCCGATGATCCGAATAAGTCGTCTGTTCATCTCTGTCGGGACCCGGAGCAGCATCGTCGTCGACGAAGAGCATGGGATCGAGGGTTTGGTATGAAAGGTATGAGCAACATGAGAGTTGATTATTTCTCTTTTTCAAGACCTGGGGAAGACCTAACTCTGGATGGCGGAGCAGCTCTCAAGACGTACGAACCAAGGATCCAATCCAAAATCGACGTTTTAATTAAACAACTGAAATCACGACAGAATAGCCCCGTCGATATTACCGCCTGGTCGATGTACCTCGCATTTGACATTATGGGGGCAGTCGGGTTTAGCAAAGACCTCCATCAGCTGGAAGACGGTGCTGAGCACTCGGCGATCAAAGATCTTCATGGTCAGATGGCAATTCTTGGTCTTTTGTCACCGGTTCCGTGGCTTCTATCGATGTTAGGTTCTCTTCCAGGCCTGACTGGTAGCTACAGAGGATTCTTTGACTATTGCAATAGGCAGGTAGAGGAAAAGAAAAAGGCACGGTTCTTCGCTTCAACTGATGTGGTGATCCAGCGCTAAAAGTTAAGATCATAGATATGGGAAGCCAACAAGAAAGAGGTGCCTGAGGATGCTTTCTCTTGGCTCCTGAAAGCGCGTGACGAGAAGGGTCAGTCGGCTCCTCCGACAGACCAGGCGCTCAATGAAGATGCTCGTGTCATCATTGTCGCGGGAAGGCGAGTCTTTCATCCTGAGTTCTCGTATTAGACTTTGCTGTGGTTAACAAGTAATTAACTCATTTTTAACAGCGACACGACAGCGATTACACTTGCGAATGCCATATTCTACCTCGTCGCCCATCCGTCTGTCTATCAACGTCTCCAAAAGATCGTGGACGGGCTATTCCCGGAAGGCGACGAAGCATTCGACTATGAGAAAGTCAAGAATATTCCATACCTCGATGCTATCATCAACGAAACGCTTCGTCTCAAGCCTGTCATACCAAGCGGCCAACCACGGCTGACCCCTCCGGGTGGTCTTCAGGTCGACGAGGTATGGATCCCGGGAGACACGATCGTGGCCATTCCGCAGTGGACGATTTTCCGGGACGAGCGATATTTTATCCGCGCAACGGAATTCCTCCCAGAGCGCTGGCTGTAGGGAAGGATCGCCTGATCAAGGATGAGCGGGCATTCTTCCCTTTTTCGCTTGGTGAGTCCCTTCCTTCTCTTCTCTTCTCACCAGCCCCTTTATCAGCTTTTAATAATAATAACTTCCTCTAGGTCCAAATGTCTGTGCTGGGAAACAGCTGGCCTTTGTTGAACTGCGGAGCGTGTTATCTCGCATCGCTCTGAATTTCGATATCTCCTTTGCACCGGGTGAAGATGGGGCGGCGTTCGATCAAGAGACCCATGATACTTTCACGCTTGTTATGGACAGCTTGAACCTTGTGTTTAAGGAGCGGAAGAGGAGTTAGCTAATCGATCTCAGTCAGACTGACTGTAGATTTGGGATGAGATAATATATATGCCAGTACTATAAGGAAACTCCTCTCCTCTTGTAATTCTCTCTTTAGTCTCTCATAAACTACTCTGTATACGATATCTGCTGTTGTCGTTCTAATTGTTTCGGACCTCCGACTCGCGCTAAGCCGCTTTGGGGCGGGCCAAAATTTTGCCGACATTGCCTCTCCGAACCCGCGCGGTCCATCGGATCCTGATACTGCTCAGCCCAACCCCATTCTCTCCTCCTTTCCTCTCGTGAGGTCTCCAACTCTTGATCAGTCGTGCATCATGGTAAGTTGCTTCGCTGACTGTCCTGGCTGCTTTCCTGCAGTGACTTCTCCCCCCTTCGCTCTATAATTGATGTCAGGATCGCCGTGGACTGACAGTTTGGCGGCAATTCCCAGGCGCATCGCATCATCGGGCAGATCGTCATCACCGGCGCACGGGTTTTCGGGCGTGCCTTTGCGGAGGCATACAAGCAGGCTGCTGCCACCTCCAGATACGCGGCAGAGGCGCGCAAGGGGAACATGTCCTCGGCCAACACCTATGCCTCCCACGGCCTCACCCTGGATGAGGCGTGCAAGATCCTCAACGTGAAACCCCCTCAGGCCGGCGAAACCAACCTGGAGGTAGTGACAGAGCGGTTCAAGAAGCTGTTCGACATGAACGACCCCAAAAAGGGCGGCAGTTTCTACCTGCAGAGCAAGGTCCTGCGGGCGCGGGAGCGGATCGAGATGGAGATCCGCGAGGCCGAACGCAAGGCCAAGATGGAAAAGGAGCTCAGGGAAGGCTGGCGGCCAAAGGTGTACAAGGACCGGTGACCAAGGTCAGGTCTTTGACTTGCTGGGACGGACTCAGATCTCGACTCCAATCGATCGCATACAGTTAACTATATGCCGACTTTCCTCTCCTTTCCGATTGTTTTCTGGCATGGAATAGACGATATATATCGGTCGCCTTCATGTCGACTGTTGCTATTGGGTTTGCAGCATAGCATGGCGTTCTCGGGGATTTTCTTTTCTTTTCTTTTCTGAGACCATGGGCGGAGACGCGATAGACCTGACTCTTCCCCTTGCGATTATTCTTCTGTCGCTCGCATCAGACCGGTTAGGTTTACGCTACACGCCGGTTCCAGGAACAGATATACAGTCTGTTTCTGTTTCTCCTTTAATAGATTTCGCTCGTGGATTTCATTCGATGATGTACAGTACCGCCACCCGGTGTTTATGGAGTTGGACAGCAGTATGGACGAGGCATGGGTGGGCTTGGGAGGGCGGAGGACCGCGATGCTGCGCGACGTCTCCTCCACATGTCTCCCACGATTCTCCGCTCTTGATTGATTACTTTTCCGCACATGGACAGACAGACAGCCTATGTATCTTAGCACTATATCCGGCTTCATGTATCTCTAGTCTTTTCGGCTGTAGCTGTCGGGCCAAGGCTCGCTAATGAAGCTACTCTATCCATTCGGAAGACCTCTCTCTGTAGATCTTCAACAGACAGTCAGTCAGTCTAAATAAATACTGGTGGAAGCCCTATTCTGCCGGAGTATTGCAAGCCGTACATACTCCGTACATGTAATTATCCATCTCGATCCATCACCGCCTTCCGATCTGATCGACAGGCACCATTGAATCAGCATTCATCGTCCAAATCTGCGAGATAACGGTGGTGCAGAAACACGATCATGCTCGCAAACTCGAGCTCGAACTCGAACTCGATAATTAGTCCTCACTTACTTCTGTTAGTCTCCTAGCAGACTGGCAGTGGGTCGGGCCAGGTCGGATGGCGCCATCCCGCGTGCAACGCTGGTGATTGATAATTTGTTGATTGATAAGAACGAGCTGATAATAAAAAAAAGTCATTTTACCATCCATTGCCACTCCAACACCACCTGTCCTGGGAGAGCAACTCTTTTCCTCCCTCGATTAGGACTCTTCTGTCCTTCTGAGCAGATACGTTTGTATGTGCAGAGTGCGTCCTTGTGCCCCCAGACTTCATCCTCATCCGTACCGTTGCCCCTCCCCCGCCTTTCGGAAGAAAAAGATCGATATCACCCCCTTGACGACTCTTCAGTTTTGACGTCTGCCACAACAGCTCTGAGGCATCCAGACCATGGGCCGTCCCTCCGTCCCGCTGTCGGCGGACCTCCCGCCGCTGATCTTCGGCACGAGCACCTTCAATTCGCAGTACAATCCCGATCCGTACGCGCTGCCCACGACGGAGCTCGTCCACCACGCCCTCTCCGCGGGGATTCGCGCCTTCGACACGTCGCCCTACTACGGCCCGGCAGAGGACCTGCTGGGCCGTGCCCTGGCCACCGATTTCGTCCGCGACAACTTCCCCCGCTACACGTACCGGCTCCTGACCAAGGTGGGCCGGATCGCGGCCTCGTCGTTCGATTACTCCCCGTCCTGGATCCGATATAGCGTCCGTCGCAGCTTGAAACGGCTGCGCACCTCGTACCTGGACGTGGTCTACTGCCATGATGTCGAGTTTGTCACTCCTCAGGAGGTGCTGGAGGCCGTGCGGGAGCTGCGCCGGATCCGCGACGCAGAGGGCACGATCCGTTATGTCGGCATCTCGGGGTACCCGGTTGATGTGCTGTGTTCGCTCGCAGAGATGGTCCTGAGGGAGACGGGTGAGCCCCTGGACGTGGTCATGTCCTACGCCAACTTCACGGTCCAGAACACCCGGTTGCTGACCGAGGGTCTGCCCCGTCTTCTCGCCGCGGGAGTCGATGTCGTCCCGAACGCGTCTCCCCTGGGGATGGGCCTGCTGCGCCGGCAAGGCGTGCCCATCGGCGGCATGGGAAATTGGCACCCTGCGCCGGACGGCCTGCGGAACGCCATCCACGCGGCCAGCAAATGGGTGGACGAACAGGACGAAAAGCTGGAAGTTGTCGCCATCCGATTCGCGCTCGAGACCTGGCTCCGCGAGGGAGCCTCTGCCGGCGCATTGGGACCGCCTCTGGCGCGTTCTGCGGACGCAGATGCCGGCTATCTGTCGGTGGCCCATCTCGGGACGGGCAATCGCTTGGGCGTCAGCGTCATGGGGGTCAGCAACCTGGACGAGTTGAACGAGATACTCCGCGTGTGGAGGAGTATTATCGACGGGCTGGAAACAGACGACGCTGAGGTGGCCAGCCAGGCTGACCACGCTGAGAAGAACCTCGACCAAAGCCACGATGAGAAAGCGACAAGCCAACTTCCTCCAGCTGTCCTCACACCAACAGAAGGACTGATCACGGACCGTGAATGGTCGCGCGCACGGCGGAAGCGCATCCAGGACCTGGCGCAGGGCATTCGCTCCATCCTGGGCCCCGAATGGGTCGATTACGCCTGGCCCAGTCCTGGACCGGACTTTGTCAATTTCCTCCCGGAAGAGCACCACCGGCTGAAGGCCACGTTAGAGGCAGAAGAGCGGGAAGCGATCAAACAGAATGACCAGAAAGAACAGACCGTCGGTGGTGATGGCAAGACGGGAGATATCAACGTGGACACGAGCGAGATCGATCCTGAAAAAGCAGCGGCAACGGCAACGGCAGGGCTGACTACACCGCCGCTGGAAGCGGTAGATAAATAGTGGTCATTTATTCATCAGAAGATACATATCCACCGACGACTTGCGATTTTATTATCCTCATTCTACTCTTTCTGTTCAAGAGATTCCCCTCCGTCATCTATCTACACCTACCTGCTTCTTCTTGTTGCAAATGCTATCTTATCTTATAATGTACTGTACAGATCTTGTGGAGGGAGGCTAGTCATGAATGTACATGAATGTACATGTATTTATGTACGATATACATAAGTATGTACAGTACAATGCAGTCCACTCTCTTCCCTCTTCAGTCCAGCATGGCTTTACTTATAAGGATCACACAGTGAGTCTCATCGAGAAATCTGAATACTGATCAAACAGCCTCCGACATCGTCGCTCTTTTCAAATCAGTATCCACGACATCATCCAGAACCGCTTCTCCCCTCTTTCTGGCCTCCAGCCGGGCGAGCTTCAACCTCCGCGTCGACCGCTCCGTCCTCCGCGTGATCCACCACGCCAGCAGGGTGGTAGCGATACAAGCCGCGACAAGCGCCATCGTGACCGCAAACGGGACAGTGTACTTCGGGGCATAACGACTGCGAAAGATCTGGGGGCCGATGGCGCCGCCGATCTGGCCGTAGCTGTTGACGAAGCCGATGGAGAAGGCGGAGCCGGTGGCGCGCCTGGTGGTCTGGACGCGCCACGGCCACATCATGGGGTACCAGGCGCTGGCGAGGGCGTTGGAGAGGACGGTGACGGCGTAGACGGCGCCGTTGCTGGGGTAGGCGTAGAGCACGCCGTAGCACACGAGGATGACGACCAGGAAGGAGAGCGGATACAGCGGGCGAGGCAGGCGGGCGCTGTCGGCCCAGACGCCGAAGACCCAGATGCAGAGGACGGTGAGGACCGAGGTGGGGATGTTGAGCAGTTGGGACGTGGCGATATCACTAGACAGAAGAATGTCAGGCTTGCGGAAAAAAAAAGGTCATTAACTTAACAGGTTGTTCCCTACGTAAACCCCAAATTAGCAATAACAGTCGGCTGATAAAAGGTCAGGCCCTGCGTGCCAACGGTGAAAAAAGCCCAAATGAGAGTAAACAGCCAGAGACGACAGTCCTTAAGATCGTCAAGAATCTCACGAAGCCTGAAATTGGTCTCTTCGGCTCGAGGCGAATTCAGCGGCAGACGGGCCTGGATGAACGCTTTTTCTTTCTCGCTCAGCCAGGTTGCGTCGGGGGGGACTGTTTCTGTTTAAGTATGTACACGTCGTACGTATGTATTTATGTCTCTGACTTACAGTTAGGCAAGACAAACCAGAGGAGAATCCCGAAGACGATGGTGACAACGCCCTCGAATAAGAAGAGCCTAAGCCGTCAGTTTTATTAAATCGCTCGTGAGCTCTGCATATGTATGATACATACCATTGCCAGCCAGAAAGACCATGAGAGCCAGATACAGTATCGAAAGCGTACGCAAGAACGCCGCTGATAATCCCGGAGAAGTTTCCCAGCATATCTGCGTTTCTGTCAGGGACTGTTATGAAAATAAAAATTTAAAAGGGACAGGCTGGAACATACAGAAGTAAAGCAGCCGGAGAGACATCTCGTCCGGACGATACCAGTAGCAGAGTTGCAGGATGACACCGGGGAACATGCCAGCCTCGAACTAGCAGGCAGGCAGGTATTCTCAGTCAGTGACAATACCACAACTCTGGTGTATGTATGGATATACATACCAAACCAAGAAAAAACCGAGCAATGTATAGACCCTGCTTATTTGTGACCGCGGCGTGACACGCCATTGCAATTCCCCAGGATACCTTACACATAGTAATCAATTAGTCTTTTTTTCTACTGGAAGAACTGAACGTTCACTCACCAAGATCCGCGATTGCCATCTAGAAGGTAACAATCTCTTTATCAAGAGATTGGATGGGGCCTCGAAGACGATGTACGGAATCTAGGTAGGTAGGTATCTATGTAAGAGGTTTCCTTCCTATAGGAAAAGGGGGAAAAAAACGCACAAAATAAACCGTCGTAACAAGATTATACTCATTAGCCGTCATATCCAGCTGAGCTAGGATATTCATCCCCGTCCCCTTGTTCATGATCTTTGCATTGGCGACCTTGTATAAACATGCATAGTCAACACCTACAATGTATGTGTACAGTAAGCTGTATGTAAGTACATACCGAATTTGCATCAACATTCTTAAGCAGAAACATCAGCGAACACAACGGCATTAACCGCCAGTCGATGCGGCGCAAGAGCCTCTTTTCCTCCTCGGCTGTCAGTGCTGCGCGGGCTCTCATTCGGTGGGCGTCGTAGCCTGGGATTGTTGTTCTCATTTGGCTATTGCCATTGGCGTCCGTATTGTCATTATCGTTATCATTATCATTATCCTCGTCCGTGACGGCGGCGTCTTCTCCACGACGTACGAGATGGAGATGGGTGAGGTGGTCGTCACTGCTGCTCGGTTGACTCGATTGAGTCGGTTCTGCTGATGCTGCCACTACTTGGGAAGTGACTCCGTCTTTGTTGGAGTCTGTCATTTTTTATTTTGGAGCCCAGCAGCGTCTAGACGTTGTGATTGATTGATTATTCTCCAGTTGCAGAGGAAATTATAATACTGATAATGAACGAGATTGCAGAACTCCAATCGTTGATATTAATAGTAAATAATAAAAATAAAATAATAAGACATTTCTCAATCTAATTAAACCCATGAGCATTCTTATTCTGTGAGGTTACTTGTGCTGTTTTATGCTTGTGCTTGTATGGCGCGATTCTTGGTCAAAAGCACGAAAAATGCGGAGACACGATAACGGACTACATATACTCTTATAAATAAAACCAACAGGGTTCGAAATGACAGGCAATATAATAGTTTGATGGCACTCTTGCCAATAGCAAAAGCTTCCAAATAAATCATGCAAATCATTGTAATGTATGTACAGTAAACAGATATAAGGGAAAAAAGAAAACGGCGATCTAGGGCAGTGCTTTCTACCTACCTATCTACCATCAACAATCACCTTTGACGTAGAAAGAAACGCCCTCTCCGCTTGATGGGTTTATGGGAGATACTGTCATCATACTGATATAGATGTGTTAAAATGCCTTCCTGCCTGCCTGCTCGATCTTCTCTCCTCTCCAAGCAATCGCATATAGCGCTTCCTTGATGAGAAGGAAGGAAATGAAAGAGGGGGTTGTGGATATGTGCGATAAAGCAAGTGAGTTTGCACTCATTGCCATCGCACATATATCCTTATCTTCGACTTCGCTGACAGACGGCGTTTGTATGATTACGTGACCAAGGCCCCGAAATGTCGAATTGCTGGATTGTACAGACTTGTGGCGGTTCTGAATTTGAGAATAGCGTGGTGTGCTGTCTCGTACGAATGTACATGTGCATCCATCTCTGGAGCGAATCTCCAGACCCGTCGGCCCTAGAAAGTTAGTAGCAACAGCCTGAATGGTCAGATGCTAGAATGTTAGGACCCTGTGAGATGAACGAAAGAAAAGAAGATAAGACAGTCATGAATGGGAATGAAAAAGGTTTGCCAAGTCCTAGTAGCTGAATGATGAATGATGTTTTCCTGTATTCCGAGTTAAAAGCTCTTGGCGCATCGCCCGAAGAGCAACGATCTTCAACAGCGACGAAAGACATGAAAGACGTGAGGAAGACAAATAATCGGACAGGTAGGAAGGTCATGTCTTATGGAAATGCTAGCAGAAACTGACAACACAGACACGAGATACGCCACATTCCGCCGGTGATTCAGCCCAAAAGCAGAAAGAAGAAACGGATATGGGTATCTCATGAAGCATAACAATAAAAACAACCACCGCCTAAAAATGGAAAACCAATTTATCACAAGAACATGTGTCTCAGAACATGTGTCTCACTGCGCAGTTCATGCAGCGAGACACGATTCCCTGCAGTCGTGTGCAGCTTGCTCGACTCTTCAGCGAGTCTTGAGCTGCTTTTCTCGAGCCGCAAGATCGCGGTCCATCTCAGATACAGTCTTGTACCCTCCAAGTACCATCGCATGTCCGACGCTGACAGAAGCTGGAACACGCGCTGCTATGTCTGGTCTTAGCCGCTTGAGACGAGCTGACCGTTCGCGGCTAGCCTGCAGCTTCTTTTGCCTCTTCTGCTGCTTGTACGGGGGATTCTTGGGTTTGCCCTGTGGAGGAGCTGGTGGTATTTGCGGTGGAGGCGGTGGAGAAGGAGCCGCAGTGACAACGTCAGGAGGGTTATACTCAGACTCCGAGTCGGAGTCAGCAGGAGGAGGAGGCGGAGGCGGCGAAGGTGGTCGGCGATACGGTTCAAACCTAGGATCATTCTCGAAGATAGAACGCAGATGATTCCGTTGCTCGATGTACTCGTCGTAACGTCCTGCAATGATGGCATCGAGGAAAGTTATGTCCTTCGATCCAGACTTTGCCGCCAAAATCATCCGATCCCTAAGAGCGTCAAAGGCTTGCGAAAAGCATTGGAAAATCAAACGTATCTCTCTTGTTCCTCCGGATATATCATTATCCCTGTTGTTCGGGTCCTCTATAGCAAGCCGCTGGGGTCGGTTCTCTGCATTCGCACCGTACACGCGCTGGATTTACATCCGTCAGATCAATTACCCGCTTTCGATCAGCGTGAAACTCCACATTACCTTATTGAAGAAACCAGGTGGCTCCATCCTTATCCCGATCGACGTGTAATCGAATTTGTTCCCGTAGAAATCAAAGAAATCCATCAGGATGCTGCCCAGATTGGGTCCGGAATTGCCCTCGCCCCGTGGCATGTGCTGCAGAAGGCTTACGACGAGACAGATGATGGAAAAACCACCTAATCCACCAGTTGGAACCTCATTCAGTCCTCGAAGAAGCAGAAACTGCTTGATGATCGCAACTATGGCAGGCATAGCTGGGTACTCCGCCTTCCAGCGCTCGAATGTCTGGTTGGCAAGGAGCCCGCTGTTGTTATCAAAGGACAGATCAACCCTCAGACCAGTCAATTTGTCCACGAACTTCAGGATGGGAACCCTTGCACTGGCAATTGTCTCTATGGAACCAGGTACCGCAATGTCGAGATTCCTCAGGAATGCAGCATAGGCATAAATCTGGCCCTTTTTCTCCCCAAAGGTCTTAACCCCAGTGCGCATATATGTGGTGGACAGCAAAACAAGATCCATGTCGGCGATTGGAAGATACAGTCCAGAAGCAAAAGAGCCGAACGCGTGCACCTCTGCACCGTAGTATCTACTCTGAAACGCCGACTGGAGTCTCGCTACTAGGTCCCTCCGGATAATGTCTTCATACGGCTGGGGTTTCACCCAATTGTAAAAAGCAAGAATTTCATTGTGCAGCCTGGAGAAGTGTTAAAAAACGACAACGCCCCTTGGGAGAAGAAAGGACAGTCACTGACCTTGTGCCGAGATGCAATGTCGGTTCCATCAACTCTAGCCATGGCGTTCCATTTTCGGACGAACGTGGCTTCCACTGATCGAGGATTCCCCCGTCACTACGAAACTTACCAGCGAAAGGGTTAGCCTTCTTAGAATATCCCTTGATCTCGTCATCATGGGTTCGCTTCCGCTTTCCCGACGCGCCGTCTCGTTCTTCGGGACGGGCATTCTTGGGGCCTTTCGGCGCATTCGGTGGAGGTTCTGGTTCATCTTCTTCATCTTCTTCATCCTCATCTTCCATATCAAAGGAGATGAAATCTTCGTTGGACGCAACCGCATCTGTCCGCGTCACAGCAGGAGCAGTAGTAGCAGCAGCCACTCGGGCTTTGCGAATGAGTTTGACTACGTCCGGCCTCTTGGTCTGGCTCTCATCAGGAGGAGGCAACACGTAATAGGGATCCGGGTTGGACCACGTTGGGGGCCGGAGGCGCGCTCTGCTCTTTTCCACAGCGCGCTTCTTTCGCGGCGGACGGGAGCCGTCCTCGTCAGACGACACGTCCATCTCAGCTTCATCACTGTCGGTCAGCTCAGAAATGGGAGCGAACTTCAACGGTGCCTTTTCTGCGCCATCTTTTGGGGCACCAAGGGGCTCCGGCGTTGTCTCTCTTTTCGTGGTGAGCAACGGACGCTCTGAAGTTGATGGACGCGGAAAGCGGAACGTAAATTCATGGCTGGGACGCGAGCGTTTGTCCTGGTTCTGCCCCCGGAACTCGTAAGCGGGAGGAGGCATGGCTTCTTGCCGCGGTCAACCTGTGCTGTAGAAGGCACAGGAAAAGGCTGCACGGCTAAAACTAGAGAGAGTAATGCGTGTGTGGAGGTGGCAGTGTGTCAGTGTCGAGGACGAGAGGATTTTGCATTCTGCCACACAGCAGTCCGCGCGGGAAATTTTTTTACGGAAGGCGGTGACTGCTACGTTTTCCCCCATTCACCTTACGTAATCCATGCACTGTGCCTGCCCAAAACGGAAACCAAATTGACCTTCCAATTACAACTATATCCTGCAATTCGATTGGTTTAATGGCATATAGACAACTTCTGCGTCTGGAAGAAATTGTGCTATTCACACGGTAGTATTCTAAATGATAATTGCACATTACCCGTCAAGTCTGGGAAATCTTCCCTTTCCACGCCTGCAACCCCGTCTCCAACAGGCGGATCAAAAGCTTGTTATGCGCGTCTTCGGAGAAACTCACCCTGTCAGTGGCCCATTCCAGCCATTCCTCTGCTCTCGCACCACTCGTGGATCGCAGCAGTCCGACACTGACATCAATCACGCCGGGTCTTTCTTGGCAATGCCAGAAGACTGTCGCTCCGCATCGGTTGCAAAATTCTCGGAAAATCCCTAGACTGCTTTCATACCGTTGTAGCGTTCCCAGATCGAATGAGAGCGACGAAGAGTTGGTCTTGAATATATTGGATTTGGGAATGAAAGCCCAGGCCTGGATAGGGTGTCCACTGGCTCGTCGACACGAAGTGCAGGCGCAAGTCCCAGCCAAGTACTTTGTATTCCCGGCTCGAAGCCACCACTTCACGTCTTGCGGATTATCTGGTGATGCTGAGTGGTAAGGAACAAGTAGATCGGGCCAAGGAGATGACGCCTTGCTCGATGAAACATCTGGAGCAGTCACATAGAATTCTATGCCTCCGCAATGGCACCGGGCGTGGAGCCGGTCACTATTTAGGTGGCCGGCATCTTCCCGATTCGATGATATCTGCTGTAAACGCTCTTCACTGATGATTTTACCGGCCTCAAGCCAGCACAGCCCTGTCTCATTCGCTCTTGATCCTGCGAGAAAGACAGTCAACCCACCGTCATTGGTATCCTTGACACCCCAATGTTGCACAGACTCTGTCTGGGCGATGTCTGGCGTCGTCAGCAAGCCTGCCGCAACCAAGTATCTATTGTTGTGTTTCGCATGCGCAAAGACGTGGGCGCCACAGGTTGCGCAGAACCAGCGACTGACATTATTTGACTGCGTATATTTCTTCAGATTCGTACTTAGGATTGGGGGAGAGTTCAAGACGAGATATGACGAACACAGCAGCCCGCTGGTGTAGCGACAGGAGTTGCAGTGACAGACTTGCGACAACGACGGTCTCACGAGCGGATCTAGAGCGATCTCTTGAGCTGTGCCACCACACAGGCAGGAGATGGAACAAGTGACAGGCGGGACGGAAAGTGACATGCTGGCATCTCTTATCAAAGGGTTGATAAACTCGACGAGATGTCGACTGTGGAACTACAATTCCGTAGATAGATAAGATATCCACGGAAGAAAGCCCCGCATTTTAAAAGCCGTCAACGCAAAGACTCCACGCTGTCGATTGCTATTCTTTTCAGTTAAACGTAGCAGAACGATATACAAGATCTCGTACCCTGAATACGAAATACGAGGCTGGCCGCCTCTCCAGACGCTTGCTGATGATTTGTGTGTCGGGGTGGGGTATACTCCGTACTGAATCCGGACGTGTCATCTTGCATGCGAATCTGGCTGCAGTCTTGAAGTCACCTCGAGCAGTCATGTGGGGAATCTGCAGTTTTAAGTAATAATCTGCTCTTGTACGTTCACTAAGGAACGTTAATGCCGAGTCAATGCCTTGGTCGTGCACTGTGATTGCTGGGAGGCTATAAAACGCTTATAAGACCCGCTTGCCACCCCTCCTCGGCTGGACTAAGTCAAAAGGAAGCCTTCTTCCACTTTGCAAGTCTTGAATCTTCAAGATACAGCAACCTTGAAAACAACCGCCTTCAGAATCGTCTCACTGTTCTAAGACTTATCTTCACTGTCATCATGGGTATGTTGTGTGTTCGGGATTTGAGGTGTCGCATGGATTTGCATGTTATCCACAGATATATCCTCCTTCATTTCTGATAACGACCTGACTGTTCTGTCGTAGTCCCTGCCTGGATTTGTTACACAACTGACGGTTTTATGATATGGGCAGGTCCTTGCTCTTGCAGCTGCGGTGCTTCTTGCCAGTGCCCCTCTGGCCAGTGCACCTGCGTAAGTCATCCGGATCTCCTCGGATGAAAGTGAAGGGAAATGCTGACTGTGATGTGCCTAGAAATAAATTCTTGATTCGTTCTGCTCATGTTGACTCGCTCGACGACAACCACCTCGACGTGAATCATATCGCCAGTTCAAGTCGCAAGATATGATAGTCATGGCTTTGATCAAGAGGGAGTAGTTGACTGAGCGAAAAAAAAATAAATTACATGAACCAACCCAGGTTCACTCCTTTCGAATGGCTTGCTTTGATTATCCATCTTGCCTTGATCACTCCTAGGTAGTGGCACAAAGGATTAGTCCAGGCAGCAGCCAATTCCATTCGTTTCAGTTTCCTTTGTCATCTCTCCCAGTAGATGCGTCCATTAGGCGCTTCCTGTAAGGAAGCATAGATTGATCCTTACTCGTAACGAGAGAGATTGGTAATTAGTGAAATACTGTTTTTGTCATTCTGCCATTCAATCGGATCCGACGATCTCACCGCTACTGTTCTGTCCACAATCCACGATGACCGTCGATACCCGTTCTTCCTTTCAGATAGGTAGACTGAATCGCAATGCAGAAGACAGGTAGAATTCCCAGTCCGCCTCTCCTTGGACCTGCGAGTTTTCGACTAATCAGGCAGCGCCTGACTGGCTTCCTCGAAGCTTGACTAAAAATATGTATGTACAGTACCATTGACATCATAACCTCCGATCTGCGCCCCGGACAGAAAACTCCAAGTTCCATCTCGACTGCACATCCTACGCTATGACCTCTTCGCTCAGTGTTTCTGGAACAAGAAAGAAAGAACGAGATGATCCGATATGGACGGCTGAGTTGTTCGGGGACCCAGAAGAGGGTCCGGCGAGTTAGGTGGGTGGGTATTGGGTAAGTACAGAATTTCTTTTGCGAGCATTCGAATCTGCGGCGCATCCATCGTCTTGTCCACACGAGGGATTAGTGGACCAAAGACAGTCTCGCACGAGGCGGTGAGAGGCGAAGTTAATTCTAAACGATAGACGTCGCATCTTATCAGGTCGCTACTGGGTCAGGTGGCGGTTCTGCTAGGCAATAGGGCCTCAGCACATGGCCAAGGACAGGTACCTTTCGCCTTAATCTTCCAAGGTACAACCACCGCCATCTGATCATAGCAGAGTCGATATAAATGGCTGATAATGTGCACTGGGTTTGGGATACTGAGACTGCTGGGCTGTGCCTGCCCCTCCGCTGCTACTGCGGGGCTCTTCCTGGAACATGCCGCCAGCCCACCATGCGATGCCTCCTTCTCGCAGAGGTGGTGGACCGTCGAGGATCCATGCGCATCCAGCATCAGGATACCTTCAGTTGGGCCTCTCAAGACGCTCTTTGTCAAGCAGAAAGCCGCACAGACCTCATGACCCCCATGTCTCGGATTCAATCGGATCCTCCGTGAGTAGAGGCTGCTGAAGTGAGGCTGGCAAGGCATATCAGACCAGGTTCAAAAACCGCCGCTGCCGCTCTACGTGAAATAGCCTATCGACGATGGACTGTTGCTCACTTTGCAGATCAACTCTGGCACGTGTCTCGTCGGGAGCCATTTATCCTCCACGGACTGCAGGGGGAGCTGCACCACCTGATGCACTTGATTCTTTGCTAGGTTGATCGATTGCCGCCTGACCCGACGATAATCGCTGTCCCCCACAGTTTAAGACGTTGCGAGATGTTTCTAGGCCGACCCACCGCATCCTAACAGGCACAGCGCAGCATATCGGCGAATCACCAGGATAGGTCACAATGGGTTATTCTGAACCCACCATCTTGCGCATGCAGCGGCTTTCTGGCCATGATCGCGATATGGGCCAAGGCCTCGGACGTGGCTCAGTTCCCTTGGCTAAGGGTACTACAGCCAGTGCCTCCTGTTGGCGCCTCCACTTCAGCATGTTATACTGCAGATGTAGGTGAATTGGCGTGGACGAGGAGGAAGTCCTACTGGACATCTGAACGTCTTGGCCAAAGCAAAATCCACCAAGGGGGTGGACAGAGTTTGGCGCTGCTGCAAGTCCGTTCTTGCATGCAGCATGGAGGGAAACCATCTCCTAAACCGGAGGAGCTATGTGGCTGTCAGATGGATATAAAAGACCCTCCAGATTCCCGTCGTCTTCGATCAGAAGAAAGTTCTCTTTCATAACAGACTGCAATTAACGGACAGATCGAACACTGCTTAACTGAGAATTCTCTATCCTCCTTCAAACAAAACCAATCTATCAACCTGCCAACATGAACCCCTGCACCTGCAACTGCTGCAACGGCAACTGCAACTCCTGCGCCTGCTCCAGCTGCACTGTAAGTCAAACCTCCATTCATTGACTCTGCGTGAAGAACGAATCTAACGAATCAACAGCACTAAACATCCACCTGGAGCTTCAACCCTCCTCTCGAGCGCCGCCATGTTTCTGTTCCTCTGAATGATGAACCCGCGAGTCCTCTCCAGTGCATGAACGAATAGCAACGAGAGTCATGCCTTTGCGATTGACTCTTCGACCCGGACGAGGTAGCCAAACTGAACTATACCCGTCAGACAATGCGCTTAAACTACTGTTCATGGCGCTGGAAACTCGATTGATTCGACAGAAACAGCCTTACACACAAGCGACTCAATTGGAAGAAGAGAGGAGGACGGCCAAGGAGAATTGTTCTTTTCGGATGCTGTGTCATATATCTAGTATAATCTAGTATAATAGTCACAGATCAATGCAGATGATACTTTAATAAGCTACAGTATTTACTAGAACATATGAATACTTTTTGTTTTTTTTAGGAAAAAAGTGAAGAGCACTCACTCAGATGCTATATACATCCGATCATGAAGAAATATTTAGCTAGTAAGTATGTAGATGTAGTTCGTTGACAGAGACAGGCTATCTAGGTATCTATTATACACCGCACTACTGTACTGTCCTTGTAATAAGTAACTACTCTGTAGAACTCACACATGAGTAACAAAAACCCTCTCTCTCTCTTTTCTCTTCTTCTATTCAATGATGCTGCGCTTGTTACAGATGTATATGTGTATATATGTAGATAGAATAGACGGACGTCAGATCTTCTAGAGACACCACACCCACACGACATGTAGAGTAAGAGCATGTCAATCGAAATCGAAATCTACATCAGAAATAATAAGAGGACATCAAATCAAATCAAAGTTCATCCTTGTGCTCTTTGGTGGTATTTGCGTCATTGCCAGTTCCATTTTGATTATTTCCATCCTGACACACCGCCGGAGTCGTCACGATCATCGAGTACACGCACTTCTCGTCCTCGGTCACCTTGAGGATCTCGTTCTCCTCGGCGCACTCCAGGATGACGGTCGTCGACCGCGCCGGCCCGTTCCAGCACGTCTGGCCGTTGGCGTACTCGAGGGCCGTCTTCTCCACCTGCCGGATCTCGCCCGAGAAGCTGTCGACCTCGTCGACAGAAGTCGTGCCGATGCGCACAAAGTTGCCCATCGTTACCGTCGCCCCGCCCTTCTTGGGGATCTGCTTCGTCTTCTCCAGGAAGCAGTGCTCGTACGTGTACTCGCCCGAGTCCCGCGAGATGCAGACGCCCTTCAGAGGGCGGAAGACGCCGTCCGGGCCGTAGTCCTTTTCCAGATCGGCCTTGTGGTTGTTGATCGAGTTGCGGGTGCCCGTGAGCGTGGATTTTTCCGAGTTCAGCGCGTTACGAGCGTCGGTCACGGCCTTTGACTCGGATTCTGCGCCGCTCTCGGGATGCAGCTTTCCTTGGATACGTTCGGCCAAGGATGACGGGAGGTAGGAGAGAAGTTTGGAAACTGGCACATATTAGCTGCTAGGCACTCAAAATAAAAAACAATTTTAGAAACCCACCCAAATCGGCTTCGCCCTCTCCATCATCCTCGTTCTCCCACTGTTCCCAGTTGATACCAGAGGTCTCGCTGTCCGGTTTGGAGATCTCATCCAGATCCCGTTCCCGGGCTGCATCACCGCTGTAATCCCCGGCGGTTCCCCTGGCAGCATACTCCTCCCAGCTGCGCACGGCGCGCTTGACACCCTCGTCGTTGAAGTTGGGATTGTACTCAACCTTAAACTTGGACAGGATCTCTTCAAGCTCTTTCACTCGAGCACGGCTCTCGTCTCTCTGCTTGCGAACGTCCACCAGGGCGTTTCGAAGCTCCTCAACACGGTTCTTCGCCTGCCCCGCGAGCTGGCTGACCTTGCCCTTCTTTTTCAGAGCCTTACCACGCTCCTCCTTCTGAATTTTCTCGAGCTGGGCTTCCAGGTCCCGGATCTTGATCTCCTGCGCCCCGGCTTCCGCTTCAAGGTCGGCAATCTGGTCTTCGATTTGCTTCGTTAATCTCCCGGCCTCGGCCACCAGTTCCTTCTTCTTCTTCAACGCCGCCGTCAGGGACTTCTGCCTCTTCTCTTCTTGCTTGCGCCACTCCTTGCCAATCTCTTTACACCGGTCCTCGCACTTGACCCCGCCGACATGCGCCCATTCGTCACTGCCATCGCAGCATATATCATAGTCACAGATGCCGTCATTGACCCTGTGGAAGGAAAGGTACAGAGGCCGGTGGCCTTTGTTCTTGCAGTAGAACCCAGGCAGAGCAGGGGTGAGGTCGACATCGCCACTGGCCGGGTGGTCGGACGGAGTCAAGGGCGACAGACGCGACAGATGAGAGCAGGCCGAGGTGCCAGGCTCATCACTTCCGTCCGGACAGTCGCAGTAGTCATCGTTCACCGAGGAGAAGGGAATCTTAATTGAAGGGTTGGAAATGCAGGTAAACGAGGTCGTGTCCTTGTAGAATTTGGCAACTTTACAAATAATTGGTCAGTAAAATAATGACGCGTTAACTCTAGACAGAGCCTCGTGTGGCTAAATTGAGAGCTCGAGCGTGCTCAATGGAAGAGAGAGCATAGAAGTTGTACGGGTACATGTGTACAGAGCAGTACTTACACTCAGGCCCGACGCCCCTGGGACGTGAAGAGGCGTCATTGGAAGCAGCCCAGGTGGCGGAGCATGTTACTATGCTCAAGAGAAGGAGCAAGTTCCCCGAACTCCTCATGGTGTCCGCATTGAGCGCGTACGTCAATGCAGGTCAGTCACAGCGCGGCTGTCCAGGCGAGATCTGGACAGCTGTTGATAGCAGTCGGCCGTTCAACTTCCCCGTGGAGCGAGCTATCTGCGGGTCCCTTGCTTAGTCATGGATCGACAGCGCCATCTCCGCCCGGTTGCCGCAGGCCAAAAGTGGCAAGACATCAGTCCGCCTGCACCAACTCATTGTCATCAGTCGAACCTCGTGCACAGGTGGTGAAATCCTCAGCGCAAGATGGGTAATGATGGCGGAAGGTAAGATGGAATTTCTTCCTTGGTGAATTCCTGATTCTTTGATAGCTGACACTTGCATGCAGCATCCCGACTCGGCGGGAGCTCGTCAGAGAAGCTGCCCGCAACCCCTCCACGATGCAGGTGAAGGAGGCCCAGCGCGAGCAGCTCGAGCACTACTGGACGACCTGTCCGCTGTCGCACAAGCCTCTCGCCCGACCTATCGTGTCCGACTCGGTCGGCAACCTCTACAACAAAGATGCGATCTTAAAGTTCCTGCTCCCAGGTGAAGACGACGAAGGCATCAGCTCGAAGGCGGACTGCGAGGAGATCCTGCAGGGGCGAGTTAAGGGCCTGCGGGACGTCGTCGAGCTCAAGTTTGAGGTCGACACCGAACGTGTTGAACCAGACGGCCGGAATGCAAGGCCAGGAGAGAGGTGGATCTGTCCGATCACGACCAAGGAATTAGGCCCGAACGTGAAGTCCGTCTACCTCGTGCCGTGCGGGCATGTCTTTTCCGAGGAGGCGATTCGGGAGATGAAGGGTGACAAGTGCTTGCAGGTGAGTATCCCCTTGTGGTTACCTGTTACCTGTTATAAAGAATGTCTGGCTAACCTTGTGCAAAAACAGTGCAACGAACCCTACACAGAAGACAATGTCATCCCAATTCTCCCGACGAAAGAAGCAGAGAAGGAACGCCTGATCGCCCGCGCGCAGAAACTAGCAGAGCAGGGCCTGACGCATTCGCTCAAGAAAGCACCCGGTTCGAAAAAGCGGAAGAAACAGGCAGACTCTGCGGCGGAAACATCAACATCACAAACAACCACAACCCAGTCATCATCGTCTCAGACGACTACTTCCAGCGCAGGCATCAAGAACGCCGCAACAGCGATGCTGACCGCCCGCGTCCTCGAAGAGGAGAACGAGAAGAAGAAACGACTGAAGATGATGGGCGGGCGGAACGAGAACCTCCAGTCTCTCTTCCACAACAACAACGACACTGCGAATAAGGAGAAGGCCAAAAACGGCGATTTCATGACAAGGGGTTATACCATCCCTGCTGGGGCGAGGAGATAAAAAGAATCACCCCCTACGTACGTTATCTTGTCTGGAACATTTTCATAACTGCTATTCCCTAAATCATTACTCCAGCTATGTTATGCTCTATGTAGGCCCGGAGAGATAGGCAAGGCATTTTACGCACGTCACGCATTTTCTTCGAATTTGGACTCTTTTTAGGGCGTTCGGTGTTGGAATTCAATTCAATTTAATTAGTGTACATAGATATTACAATTATTGTACGTATACACATAGATAGATAGGACAGGTATTCAGTTGATCAATCATGATGATAATATCTTTTTTTCTTTCTACTTACGCAGTTTTCAGGTCATTATTTAACATTAATATTTTATTTTTTTTCTTCCTTTCGAAAAAAGAAAAAAAAAACTTACAACAATTACAATCCCAACAAGAACAGAACAAAGTCTTTTTCTTAGAAGCTTCTGAGGAATTTCATCTTCTATTGGAATGTACTGTACAATACATACGCTACCCATAAAACAATAAAAAATAAGCGGAAAAGAAAAAAAAAAGCAAAAGTATACCTGACCTGTAAGGTTACAATACAAGATTTATGATAAATAACATTTGTTTCATATGAAAAACCCGACCTGGGGAGAGTGGACTCATGAGGCTGAGAACATCGACGCAGAAGACAGGGGGGGAATTTCTGCGATCAGGTCATCCGCTCCATTAATGATCAATTTCTATGCTCAATTTTCAATAAGACCCCTCTTACGGAGCTCTGCCTCAATGACCTTCTTGCGTCCCAGTTCCTCGTCCTCGTGCGACCGCGTGTATCTCTTTGTGTAGATCTTGACGTTGGGCAGATTCTTCAGAGAGTCCTTCTTCACGAGCTGTTCGGCAAGCTTCTTCGGTGGGGGGTTGATGATCCCCTGCAGGTACTCAATCGCTTGCTTCACGGAGGTGATGGAGCTGACGACTGGGTCCGGGAAGTGGTAGCCGGTAAGTTGAGCGAATCTTTTCAGGAACTATTGATACCAGTCAGCAAGAGGGCGTCGTAGTCTGGATCAGCAGGAGAGGGGAGGTACTGACAGCAAATTTCGTGGCGGGATCGTTCAATGTGATAGACATGAATCCCGTATCGCGAACCTTCTGGATTCCAAAGAAAGGCAAGCCGGGGGATCGGCGTGGTTGCTCGACCTCCTCCGGCTGCTCCTCTTCAACGGCATCGGCATCTTCAGCTGCCTCCTCCGAGCTTGCCTCCTTCGAAGCCGCCTCCGGCTCTGGCTCCGGATCGCGTCCGACCTGCTCGAAGACATAGTACAGAGTATCCTTATGACTCTGGTTGGCGAAGACCAGCCGTCCGGTCAAGCTCCCACTGTCTTCAGTCGGCTGGATCTTGCACTTCCAGATCATCTTGAACACGGATTTTTCGTGCTCAATAATATCACAGACACGGGTCAGAGGCTTATTCAGTTCGTGCATCAGGCACAGCTCGACAGCCGTCTGGTGCGCAGCAAGATGCAGATACTCCTTCTTGACAAGCTTGCGATTCGACACGAATCTAGTTCCAGGCGGAAAAATCATCAGTCAATGAATGCCGCAGCGTCACGTACAGATACAAAAGAAACTCACCCAACATATTCATCTGCTTCCGTGGGCGGGAAGTCAGACCACCTGCCGAGGTGTCCAACGCGCTCGAGCCCGTCCCATGTCGTTGCAGGCGTATACTCCTGAGGAGGTGCAATCTCTGCTTGGGTCTCGGAAAGTTGCTCAACCTCCTTCTCCGGCTCCGGCTCCTGCTTCTGCTCAACATCTCCTTGAGTCCGCTTGCGGATAGCCTTCTCGATAACACCCTCTCCTCCGTAGGGATCCTTCAGACCAGGCGGGTTATCGGTGCCCCAGAGCTTGCGTCGCACCTTCTCGGTGAAGGGGACGTTCCCTGAGGCATTGCGACGGGTCGTCTGCGGGCTTGGGGACGCTCGGGGAAGAAAGTCCTGCCGGCAATTGGAACAGACATATAACGACTTCGACAGCTGGAGGGATGGAGCCTCCAATGGCTGCAGCAGCCGCACCGCCGGACGCATGGTTGCGGTGTTTCCCTTCCTTCGCTGGGCAGGACGCTGCAAACTTTCGGCAGATTTGAAGCAGCGAAGTGAACGCCAGCTGCTCCGACTCCGAGAGCGGGCCTAACCAAAACAGGAAGCACCAGCAGGCAGTCACGTGAGATATAGATACTCTACTGTACGAGGAAAACAGATCTAGGTCAAGGCCAATAACTTGGAGAATTTTATACAAAATGACTAATGATATTCTCGAAAGTCCGTATATACAACACTCAATTCGATCCATGCCTGTGCATGACGTTCATAGCATACAGTACTCAATCAACATGCATAAAACCACGTTTTTGTCGGATCGTCGTCATTCAAGAATAGACACTCCGTACATCTACTTCAAATCATTAAAGGCATCCCGTATGGAACGTTCATTCGCGCACGAACAAGCCTGCCATGCCCATTCCAGTGCCAATACACATACTCACAACACCCAGCTCTTGGTCAGTCCGCTCCATTTCTGGCAACAAGGTCGCCAACTGTCGGGCACCGGTTGCACCCAGCGGGTGTCCCAGTGCGATGGCACCGCCCTTGGGGTTGACCTTGGCTTCGTCAATGCCCAGCTTCCGGATGCAGTAGAGCGCCTGGGATGCGAACGCCTCGTTGATTTCCCAGATTCCAATGTCAGAAATGTTCAGGCCAGTCTGCTCCAGAAGCTTGGGGATTGCAGCGGCAGGGCCAATGCCCATCTCGTCTGGCGCGACACCCGCAACAGTGGTGGCAACCCACCGACCCTTGATCGAAGAAGACAATCCGAGTTCAGTGGCAGTCGAGCGACGCATGAGCAGCGTAGCTGCGGCACCGTCACTGACCTGCGAGCTGTTCCCTGCCGTGCTCGAGCCGTTCTCTGAAAACGCAGGCTTCAGGGTTGCCATCTTCTCGACGGAGACATTGGCCCGCACACCGTCATCCTTGGTGACCGTGATCTCCTTGGGGGGAGCGTCCGGATTCTCGGGGTCATAGAACTTCGTCGTCACGGGCACAATTTCCTCATCAAACAAGCCTGCTGACTGCGCGGCAGCGGCCTTCTTGTGAGACTCAGCCGCAAAAGCATCCTGGTCTGCTCTCGTGATACCATATCGGCTGGCGACATTCTCAGAGGTGATTCCCATGGGCATAATGCAGTCCCGGGCGTCCTTGGATGGCGACTCTTTCAATTCCGGCCACAGCACGGTGGGAATGGCGCGGGAGCCGTAGTTTCGAGTCATTGACTCCATACCTCCGCCGACACCTACGCTGATGGCACCGGCACGGATCGCATTGGCGATACCTGTGATGGCCGCCAATCCGGACGAACATTGTCTGTTGACGGTGTGGAATGGCACCGTGTGCGGGAAGCCCGCATGGATCTGGGCCATGCGACCGGCTTTTGCACCGCCCAGCTCCTGGAGGACAGACCCGACCGCAACATCCTCAATCAAGGCCGGGTCAAGGTTTGGATTCGCGGCAAGGGTAGCGCGGAGAACGTGCGCCAGAAGCTCTTCCGGGTATGCATCTTTGAAACCGCCTTTCTTCGCGCGGGTAATGGCGGTACGTACGGACGAGAGGATGACAATATCCGAAGGAGATTTCTGGAGGACCTGTCGCAGGCCCCGTGGGATAGAAGAAGCCATGTCAGTTGAAGCGGCTGTATACTGTTGCGATTGGAAAGAGCTTGAGCGATGTATATGTACAAACAAATTAAATAACGCAACTGAGCTCAACGAAGAGCTCAGAAAAAGAGACAACAGAAACAGAAGACTGAGGTATAATGAAAGTAAAGAACAATACCTGGTGCTAGAGAAGCACACACGAACAGTTTCTCTGTCAATACAACGCCCACACAGAGGCGAAAGAGACTACCTAAACGATCCAGCGGACCTGAATCCTAAATACCAGCAGCAATCGGGATTGAAGCCAGGAATAGTGGGGAATGGCCAAGATAGCTAAGATCTTCCCCAGGGCGCTTCGGGTAAGGGCTATGCCGAACAAAAATGCCGGGGAAGAGCTTATGAGCTGGAATGGAAATTTCCTAGTTAGTAGTGAGCTTCGATCTTTCCGTTCCTTCATTTCTTTATGTGTGCATCGGTATTCTAATGAGGGATTGAGCAGGAACAGTGAGGTAGTTGGCATTTCTGTCGATTAAAATGGCCCATTCCTGCTAACTTGCACAACAATGCTGTCGGGTCCAGGAACAGAATTCCCATCAGAAAGAAGGATTTCGGAAGCGGGTGCGGGTGCGGGAGGTAACGGATGCGAGGATCGGGAGTTGCGTCGGGTAGCTCACTGTCCAATCAGACGTGCGGCACGTGTCATAGCCAACACAACTCAGCGATGGCGTATGTACTCCGCACTCCATAGGACATCGTGGAATAAATTAGGAGATACCAAATTCTATCTCGAAAATGTCCCTTGTGATTTCTAATGCCTCATAACTTGTCTTTCCATTATGCAAACTTCGTCCCATGGTATCAAAAGTGCATCACCAGAATTGGAACTCCACTCAGACCTATCCAGAGGGCGAGCCGAAGATACAAGATTTGAATCAGTGTGAGCAACTATTGACTAGAAGAAGAACGCCGGGGTATAAAATACATGCATAAAGTCAAAAGGAAGAACAAGAATCGAGAATACGAGAGTCATTGTATGCGGCCTGCATGACCAGCAGTGCATGCATGATCATGAACGGATAATGTGGCTGTAGTGCCCAGGCACCTTGAGCCGACATTTCTCGCAGTCGGCGCGATAACCCATCGAAAAACTAACCTTCCCTTTGCCAGAGGATGCATTGCGTTTGACGACAGGGTCGGTGGCATTCTTCACCGGTCCACCTTCCACTGCGCTTGTTCCAGACCATTGACTCGATGGACACTGGTTGTCAACGTCCATCGAAGGCGGTGAATCTGGCACAACTGGCTTGTGGAACGCTGACTTGTTGGAGCAGCCTTCATTGCTTGTCTCAGCTCCTCTGAAAAGATCAGCTACAGCATCTCCACCCTCACTGATGGGGCTGGGAAGACGTCGACGTCGCCACCAATCCGTCTCTTCTTCCGTTTGGGGACCGGGGCTCTTGACGGCCGGCGCCTGTTCCCCGAAGCTGCCAGCATCTCCCATCATCTTGTCAGGATGCATATTCAACGTGAAGTGACCGTAGATGGGTGTGGCAGTCCGCCCGCCGCTGATGTTGAGGGATTGATTGATAAGTTGGTGGGGTATGGGCGAAGGTTGGACACTTCCACATGCTCTGCTCCTTGCGCTGACCGGCCATGGGGACAAGTTATCGCCGTTTATGAGTGGGTGAGGATCGGCCATGTCGACATCCATGGCAGTGTCCAGGGCAAGCATAGGCGGTCGACGACTCTGTCGATCGCGCCAGGGGCGAGATGAACTAGACAGATTGTTCTCATTTCCGGCTTCGTCGTCTGATGAGTCGATAGGCGTGAAGGAAGGTGAGAGGGAGCGAGGAAGGAACTGAGGTTTCGGAGGGAAGAGGGAAAGACGGTCGGTTGAAGGAGAGGAAACAAATGGTTCGGAACGGAGTCTCTGTCCTGATTGTCAGTAAACGCAAACTCGACTGCTTTTTTCATTTCTATTTTTTCATTCTGTCGCGTAGGAATAGGCAATTCGTGGACGGCTGTACCTTGCTCTCATGTTGTTCTTCAAGACCGCAGACCTCATCCTCCTCCCTGCGACGCTTGGCCGAGGAGTTAAACACAAACATGGTATCACTTGTGCACGAAACAGTCTTGAACGAAGATCAGAGCGTCAAAGAATTGGGTCTTTTCTCAGGAGCAGCTGGTGTTTTGGGAAAGAGAAACAAGCCACGGCAGCTGGACATAAATAGCCTCAATGCACGAAGACCATCAAGAAAGGGAGCACGAGCTGCAGCAGTGAATATTGCGCGAGACTCAATGCCGCAGCAGTCCCAGCCAGGAAGAGCAGCTGGGAGCTACCAGGCCGAGGAAGCAGTTTCAGAATGCATGATGGACGTCGGAGATGCGACCAGCTGAGACGGAGGCGAGGGCTGGCGGTTTGGATGATGCGGGTGCGGGATAGGGGCTGCCGCTCTGGGCCTAGCGCCGTCTCCGGGTGAAGACTGCTGCAGGCAATTGGCCGCCTCGCATCCGCTAACAGCCATGCCCGTAGCTTAAATCAAAGAGGAAATACTACGGAGTATTGCAATCGCCAGGAGAGCCTGCCTGATGATCTGATCTTGAAACTGACTGGGCCTATTTATAGTGCCTCTATCGCGATGGCAGTGGAGGAACGACCACACGCGATGTTGACGGCCAGCTAATATTAATGTGGACTTTGCTAGACGAAGAATTGGTGCAGAGTACAGAGTATATACGCTCTTAAACGTTGGATCCGTCCGGAGTACTCTGCTTTTCTCTGAATGGGCTAGCACAAGATTTCCCCAGAACATTAGGAGCTCCGATACCGCAGATGGCATGCTCCCATCCGGATCACTCAGCTCGCTATGCTTGCCTGCTTCGCTTCTCCCTGCTGGGTATCTTAGGGCTCACTGTCCTCAGATGCCGATGGGACATTTGATTACTAGCCTATCTGTCTGCAAGAGTCAGCTAATATGTACTGTATCAACGAAGATCTGACTCAGCCTGACTTGCAGTGTATCTGTGCCTTTTAATATACTTGCTGCTGCTGAAACAGGTGGCTTCTTATCGCGGAGCTTCGGCCCTCACCGCCTGCTGCCATCTCGCCATTCCAGGCGTCCCTATTGGCCAATTCTGCCCGGCCCTCGTCCTCTGCGGGGAGCACGATAAAAAAATTATGTCCTTCGATCACGGTGACACAAAATAAGGTACTTTTGGCGTTTCCTAGTCAAGACAAGACACGCTGCCCATCGTTCGCCTCGTGGGTCTTCGGTGAGTTTCAATCGGTGGGTTCCCTGCACGACCTTATCCCCTGTGCTATCCTCGATTTTTCTTTCCGCCGAGACCAAGGAGGAAATTGCCCCTCATCCCATTTATTTCTCTACTAGGTTCAGTTCAGCTGGAGCTTGACTCGAAGCTCTATTTGCTAAAACCCCCAGAGTACATAGCTCTGCTTCTTGCGTCCCTCTTCTCCGTCTGCATCCGGACAGCCAGGGTCCTGATATCAGTTGCTGACGCCATTCTGTCTGCCCAGATTCTGTCGCGCACATAGGTACTTTGCGACCCGCATAGTTCACCATGCCTCTTGTGAAGCCTGAGCCAGAGGTCAACGAGGACACTCGCGGTATGCACCTTCGCTTCAATTTCGGGGGGTTTCTGCTCATTCACAATGTCCACAGTCCTTGGTTACGATCCTTTGCTCTCTCCTCGCTTCATCCAGAGCGAGATTCCTTCGGTGAGTCATAGATACCCAACTTGGCCCGTGCCCGCATCAGATGATATTGGCAGGGCATTTTTCAAATACGTCAGTTCTGACTCTTGATCTCCATAGTCCGCTGCTTCTGTTGAGACAGTCCGGTCTGGCCGCAAGCAAGCGATCGAGATTATCGAGCAGCGTGATGACCGCCTCCTGGTTGTCTGCGGGCCATGCTCCATCCACGACCCTGACGACCCGCCCTCGAGTATGCGAGCCGGCTGAACGGCCCTGTCCGGAGAAGCTGTCTGGTGAACTGTGCATCATTATGCGCGCCTATCTGGAGAAGCCGCGCACGACCGCGGGTGAAGGGGCTCATCAACGACCCGGACATCGACGAGTCGTACAACATCAACAAAGGACTGCGCATTTCGCGCAAGCTCTACGCTGACCTGACCGGCATGGGCATGCCCATTGCGAGCGAGATGCTCGACACCATCTCCCCGCAGTATCTCGCGGATCTGATCTCTCTGGGAGCCATTGGTGCCCGCACGACAGAGTCACAGCTGCACCGGGAACTTGCATCCGGCCTGAGTTTCCCGATCGGATACAAGAACGGCACGGACGGCAATCTGGGCATAGCGATTGACGCGATCGGTGCTGCCGCTCACCCGCACCACTTCTTGGGCGTCACCAAGGAGGGTCTGGCTGCCATCACCAAGACGTCCGGGAACGAGCACGGCTTCGTGATCCTCCGTGGAGGTAACAAGGGCACCAACTACGACCGCGACAGCATCAAGAGCGCACGGGAGGCGCTGCGCAGTCGGAACCAGCGTGAGATCCTGATGGTGGACTGCTCGCACGGCAACTCGCAGAAGAACCACCGGAACCAGCCGATTGTCGCCAAGTGCGTGGCCGACCAGCTGCGCGAGGGCGAGGATGCCATCATCGGCGTCATGATCGAGTCGAACATCCACGAGGGCAACCAGAAAGTGCCGCCGGAGGGTCCATCCGGACTGCGCAAGGGCGTCAGCATCACGGATGCGTGTATCAGCTGGGAGACGACGGTGGACGTGCTAGAGGATCTGGCCGATGCGGTGCGGGCTCGACGGGCGCTGAAAGCGAAGACGAATGGAGTCAGTCATTAACGGTGATAGACCGGCTAGATCTAACTAGATATCTATCTTTCAACTCCAACAGACACGCTTTGTTTCTATGATAGAGTCGATGAGTCTTGCATTATGCATTATGTTTCTAGTCTATCTTTTTCTCCATTTCAAACGAAAAGTTTAACATGATAAATTGTCTTTCTTCTGTCATTCATTCTTTCTTTATACAAACCTACTCCGTACTACGAATCGTATAGCGGTGATTTTTTGGTGCTATCTATCTACTAGAATCCTAAATCAGAATCAGAATCTAAATCTACTCCTAGATAGAACTCCACTGGACGGCAAAAGAGATACATAGATGTCTGACTGACTGCCTGCCTAATGATTGATTGACTGATCGATTACCTACCTACCTACCTAGTACCTACCTACCTACCGACAACAAGACCAGAAGAAGTCAATATGTATGTACATACATGCGTACGTTCACATACACTACCTCACCGAACCTCTCTCTCCTTTTCTTTTTTTCTTGTTCTCTCTCGATCAATATACAGTCTAACAATAACAATAACAATAATAATAGTGGTGAAGAAGAAGATGATGTCGTCAAGACAACAACCAGACAGACACACAGGCACAGACAGACAGACAATAAACAGAAACAAGAACAAGATCAAGATCAAAAATCAAAAATCAGAAATTCCCCGTCCAAAGCAAAACAATAACAATAAAAAGGGCAGAGAAAATATCTAGAGATGCCGCGAGTTCAGTTCAGTTCAGAGTTCCGATTCAGAGTTCCGATTCATACAGATGATGATGGGTTGGGATAAGAAAAAAGGAGTGTCGAGTGCAGAAGGCAGCAGAGGAGACGATAAATCGATCGATCGATCGATGAAGACGATGACGAGAGGGTTAAAGAAAGAAAAGAAAGAAAAAAGAAAAAAGAATTGGCCATGACCAGTTGAATAAACACCGTTGCAATACAGCAGCAGGAGATAAGATAGATGCATAAATAAAATAAAATACATAGATGAAGAAATTCCTCTTCTCTTCTTTTAATTTCTTTTAGGTTTTTTTTTCTTCTTCCCTTCTTTCCCACTCGTCCTGTCTATAGCATAGCATAGCATATCATTATCTTATCTATCGTCCCCAAATCCAACTCGTCCAGCTTCGTGCTGATTGCTTGGCTGCTGTTTCTGCGTTTTCGGCTAGACGGTCGAGAGAGCCGGCTGTCGTTGTAGATGTAGATGTAGATGCAGACGCAGAGGTATTCGTGTTGTTGATAGTGGTGGCTTCTTCAGCCTTCTTCGCGTTCAGCGCATCGAGGACTCCGACCTTGTTGCCCTCTTTTGCTGCTGCAGCATCCTCAGTTGTTGCTGTTGCTGTCGTGCCGTCCGGTGTATCTTCCTTCTTCAACCCTTCAAACAGGTAGCGCTTGGCCCGGTTGTACCACCGCTTCTGCCTCTCTTCTTCCCGCTTCTGCTTCTCGATCTCGCCGATCTTCTCGTTCCGGAGGATCTCCAGCTGCTCCGGCGTTGCCGTGCCGTTGGTGTATGCTAGCCGCGCTTGCTGGAGCTGTTCGAGCTGTCGGTCCAGCCAGAGGGCGCGCTGTCGACGGTTGTACAGAGTCAGGGACACGATGGAGTAGAGGGTGAGAGCGCCGCAGACACCTGCAGATTGCAGTAAGTAATGGTCGTTATTAAGTCTGACGTCGAAATGAAACCTACCCGAAGCCGCAATCAGCGTGTATATCATCGCCTTGTGAGCCTTGTTGGCTACATTCCGGCCTATCTCGATCATCCGGTCAACCCGCGACGTCGACTGCGCCAGCCGAGCCGCTCGGGCTTGCGCACGCAGTCGCTCGACTTTCTGCCGGGGCGTCTCCTCCTGCTGCTGATTCGAGCCCGACGACGCGGCGGGCTTGCTCAGCTTGGATCCCGGCGGCAGTCGGTATGGGATGGCGGACGGAGTGGCCGTCTTGGAACTGACGTATGGCCCCGTGGCCGTGAATCTCGTCGCGTCGGCGGCGGAGCGAGACATTGTCTTGTTTCTGTCTAGACGGCTGTCCTTTGTTCTTGTTGCTTGTCCAGCAGCACGCGGCTACGGTATGGTGTTGTCGATGGATCAGACTCTCGTTCCTAGATGCGTAGTCATAGGCAGTAGCAGCAGCAGCAGCAGAAGCAGCAGCAGAAGCAGCAGCAGAAGCAGCAGCAGAAGCAGCAGCAGAAGCAGCAGCAGAGGCAATTGAGTTTGAATGCAGACGATCAGCTTCAGCTGCGGCTTGACGGGAGCTGGCGGTGTTGATTAAACGGAGGTGAATGAACTGAACTAAATTTTTAGAGGGGTGTCGCCGACGAAGCCAAGGCGGACATCCGACGATCCGCATCGCATATCAGCTAAGCTGATAGCAGCATGCCATGTCAACATGACCGCAGGACTGACTGACTGATCTGAATAAAATGGTAGACGCTGTCTGAATCTCCTACAATCACCATTACTACACTACCAATCTGCTTCCCTCGACGAAGGACAGACAGACAGACAGATACCATGCAGAGCCCGTTCCTCACACCTCCTCCAGCTTCTTCTTAGAGTCTAGTAAGACTGCCAAACAATGGCATCATCAAACAGCTACAACTACAACAACCCCGAGCTGTCTGCAGTTCTGAAGACTCTATCGACTTTTGCTGCTCCTGCCGGTGCTTCTTCTCCTCCTCCGACAACAACAGCAACAACAACAACAACCCCAAACCAATCTTTCACCAGTGACGTCAACTCTCATCACTTCCATCACACAAGTACCAGCAACCTGCAGGGGAAGACGAACAATGTTGACGACGGCGATGACGAATATGAGCCTTTGGACGTGATCCCTCCAGCTCCAGCTGCAGCTCCAGCTCATGGCACACCCCTCGCGAGCGCTGCTCGTCAACAGACTACAACTACAACAACTCCACCAGCAAAACCCAACCCAAACGCGAACAGCGACCCCTCAACAATCACAACCTGGCCCGCCGCCCTGAAACACGTCATGCGAGCCGTATCGCAGAACGAAGCGCTGCAGGCGCGCATCCGCCGACTGATTCGCAGCCAGCACGAGCACGAGCGGCAATGGTGGCAGGGGCGCGAGGCGCTGATCGCGAAGCAGAAGGCTAGAGTGGAGAAGAAGAGGCAGTTGGATGAGGTTTTGTAAGAAAAACACTTCCCCTCTATATCTTTTTTTTTCCCCTCCAGGTTTGATTGGGTTTACTGTTGAATTGATGGGGACATCAACTGATATCGTCTGCTTTTTTTGCTCACTTTTTTTTTTTGCTTTCGTGTTATAGGAGGTCTGTTGGTGCACCAGTCACTACTTCTACAAGCAGCAAAGGAGGATCGGTATGTTGTCTTTTCTGCTGCCAAACAATCCAGAAGAGACAGAAGACTAAGCAAAATTCCCAGACCGAAGAAGAAAACGAAGCCGAGCTCAAGAACTACGACGCAAAAGTCTACAAGGCCTCCGTCGACATGGCCAGGGCGATGGACGCCGAACTACGCAATCTAGGTATCCCGTTCTTTGCCATCAAGCCGAGTCTGGTCGTTCCGGATGAACAGAAGAACAACAACGGCAACAAAAAGGACAAGGAAGTCAGAGCAGGTGAAGATAGATCACACCCGTCATTAGGTTTGTCTTCTGCTGTCGGAACAGCAGCGGAGAGGAAAGACACGTCGACGACGACAATATCGAGGACGGAATTGCTTACTTTGCAGCGCCGGATGCTGGAACTCTTGCAAGATCTATGCAAGGATTGAACTTGAACAAGGACCATTCTGATTCTTTTTTTATCGGCCTTGTTGATTTTCGAACAAGTATCTCCTAAGGGAGTTATCCGGGAGTTATCCCTCTAATGACCCCCGCCCGCGGTAGTTTATAATGAGAACACAAATGCAGTGGCAAGAATTTGCATTTCTTCCGTCTCTTCTCGCTCAGTTCACGTACGCCGTATGGCAATACCCTCTTTCCAGTGTATGACACCACAAGTCTATCGATGATAGTTTACTGCTCCAGTCCAATCCCTGAGATTGAGAATGCTGGTCAAGAAGAAAAAATAAAATAAAATAAAAGGGACAACGAAATTATGTGCATGAAGGACAGTTTAGAGGAGAAGAGTAAAAGAACAATGCCCGATGCTGGCTAACGGACCTGCTCCGATGGAAAGACAACTTTCATCATGCAGTCCAGAGAAAAACCCCCTTTAACGCAAAAACACCGGATCATGCGAATGGAAAAGAAAAAAAACAAATTCATACATGCCTTGCGGAGGCAATGTGAAGTGAAACGGAGAGAACTTTGAATAGGCACAGGTTTTGATGGCGGGAAGAGAGAAGGAAAAAGGTGTTCATCGAAGTCCAGGTGAGAGAGGGACGTGTCGGGAGGAGAAGAAAGGGAACGTTCTACCGGGCGTTATCGACCGCTGTCACCGTCGACTGCTTCTCGTCAATGGCAACGGCGACGGCGACGGCGGCTCCGAAGATAGCACTCTCCGGCGCCAGTTCCAGCTTGATCGACGGCTTGCTGGTGCCATCGATCGCTTCAGGACAGTGGTCCGTCTCGCGAGCAAGCATGTCCAGGTAGGCCTGACACCGATCCCGGAAGCCCGGGTACTTGTTGATCACGCTGCCGTCACACGCAATGCTCAGGCTCCTGGACGGCTCGTCAATCTCCGTCACCGTGACTTCTTGCGCAGATGGCTCCGTCTTCTTCGCACATGGAACGGTCGTGGACGATGTGCTGGGGAACTCGGCGTCGTTTCGCAAGCACCACATGCTATGAATCGCTGTGGCCAAGTAACCCGCCGCTCGTCTGGACACGAAACCGCAGACCCGGCGAAGGAAGGTGAGATCCTCCGTGGATGGGGTAGCGTGGAAGGTATGCTCCTTCTGAAGAAGAGCGGCAGATGGGGCGAGTGACGGGGACGTGTCCGCCTCGATGAAGGCCACAATCGACGTATCAAAGGAATATGGTTCTCGCATGGAGTGAGGCAACTCTCCGCCGAACAGACCGGCCGTCTCGACCGCTTCGACGATGATGAGCCGCACAATCTCACCGAGATAGCGACCGGTGACCATGTATTCGAGGGGTTGGTAGTCCGGCCGGAGGTGAGTGCGATTGAGCACTTCGTCCCAGCGCGTCATCGGAAGGATACCACCGCCGAACATGCTGAGTTCGCTGTTAATGATCACATGCTTCGCCCGTTCAAACCATTCCCGGGGCCGAACACCAAACTTGCTCAGACCGATCTGGTGGACAGGGAAATGGACCGCGACGTTGGTTCCGGTCCCGAGGATGAGCGACATGCGAGTCCTTGGGTCAACGTAGGCGCGCGACAGAAGCGTCGCTGAGCTGTCGTTCACGATGGCATCGACGCGCACGTTGAGGTTTCGTTTCCGACACGACTGGATGATCAGTTCACCCAACTCCTTGCCGACCGTGCCATTGGAACATAAGAACCCCTTGCCCATGTGGATCACCAGTCCGCTGCTGATCGAAGTCTGGTCGATGGGGAAGGACCACGACAGGCCCATGGCCAGAGGCGTCTCGCCACGGCCGTACTGCGCATCCACCCCGGCCAACATGGAGTCGATCTTCTCGGCCATCCAGTCGAAGAAGTCGGTACCCTCAAGCGCCTTGACGGTGTTGTCAATTGGCGAGGACGCCACTTGCAAGATCTTCATGCCTTCTTCCCGGCCACACAGTTCGATCAGAGCCACGCGGAACGTCGATCCACCGACGTCCAAGGCCAGGTATGTTCCCTTCTCCTTCCCGGTGGGCAGGGCATGGTTGTACGACGGGAGCATGCAAACGGGACTGGACTGTAGACATGCCTTGAGCTGTTCGCGCGTCTTTTCGGACATGGCCAGCATGTTCTGCAGCCCCAATGGGGCGCTGAAAAGGCGGTCGATCTCATGGGCAAAGTCATCGAGCGAGCGACGCGGCCAGGCGGCCCCGCGGAAGGACCTCCTCCATTTCCTGCGGGACGAGTCACGAAAGAGCGAGGGAAAGAAAATCACGGCCTCTAATGCAGCGACAATGTTGTGGAACAGCTCCTGCATTCGGTGCAGTACCTTAACGAGCGGCGCCGCCATGAAGACGGTAGAGGAGGTAGCGAAGACGGGGGGAGGGCTAAGCCAGGGCGACGGGGGGGAGAAAGCAGAGAGACCGGCGCGCCTTGCGGGCGGGCGGACGGGCGGTTCCTGGCGGAAAGACAGGGCGGAGCACGGCTGGATCACGATGGCAGAGATGGCACCACGTCCAGAGCCAGGGACATAGAAGGGATTTATCGGAGACTAACGACAGAGCAGAAGGATGAAACGAGAGTTAAAATAAAGACAACGAGTGTTCGAAGAAGAGGAGAAAGGCGCCAATGCAGGGAGCAGCGATGGTCATGCGGGAGAGTCGTAATCTGTATGACGGCGACGTAGCACCGGCGGGAGATCTGTTTCGCTGTTCCCCAGGACGGTGGAGATCGGGGAATGGACAGGGATGGCCACGCAGGCTGATCACCGTCACTTGAGGCGCTGGGGAGGGTCGTCGGTGGAACCAGGCGGCTGAACACAGGAGCGACCGGAAGGGACGACTACAGAGCACCGAAGATGGGACTGCCAGGCATATGTATAATAGAATATAAACACCGGGCAGGACGCTACCGCAGCGTTGGAGAGAATAGGCGCATGCAGGGCAGGGTGATGCGTCTATGACTCCACCGCAACAAGCATGGCGGACGGGCGGCGAGGGTC